>NC_056731.1:64052649-64297649 GCF_019279795.1 Protopterus annectens
GCCAAAATCTGACAGTATTAAGTCAATGAACTACACTTGCTGCTTAGCTGACTCTGCAGCAGCACATGTTGATGCATTGATATATTCGTTTTTGGAGTCAGATGGTACTGGGTTTGAATATAGTTGTATGTCATACTTTAAAATACTTTTCATTATAGAGTGATAATGCAATGACATGAATTGTTTATACGAGATATGTTGCTGTGTGTTGGCATAGTGCAGCAGTGTTAAGCGGCATTGTGTGGAAGTAACCTCACCTGTTTGCTGCCGCTCACCATTAGTGCCTGATGTGTACCTCTGTACAAACATGGATCCCAAAAAGTAAAGGGATCCATTGCTTTTTCAGCAATTTATGTGTGGTTTGTTTGATTCTATTTTTTGAACAGATTAAAGGTGTAAAAACTGGGTAGATAGGAAAGTGATGAAATGGGAAGCAAGTGGGGGAAAGAAAAGGGAAAGCAGCACAGGAATGTGCAGGAGAGAGGTAGGAAAGAGCCATAGCTATCCATTTCATTAACAGTTTAAACTGAACATATGTGCAAAATATTAACTGAATTTGGACTGTCACCTCCAGAGACAGGAGTGACCACAACACAATCATGGTGTATAGCCAATTGACTGAATCAAGTGTCTGAAGAAGATAAGTGTGCAAAATGGAGAGCTATGTATGGGATGATTTTTTTTTGGGGACAGGTGCCCATTTATTTTTTACTTCAGAGAGAGACAAATCTCGGGGAAGGGACATATGTATGTCTTGGTCAGGTAAGATGGGTAAGTGAGGAAGCAATTCTAGACAGACAAGACAAGAGACATGGACAGTGATGGACAAAAAAGGTTGGGGAACAGCACGATTGGAGTGAGGGTGCAGACATCCGAACCCATGATCCTCACCCATTGAACTGTCATCACTGTCACCTCACTCCACCACTGGCTAGAGTACTTGATGTCTCCTTTTTCTCTCCTAGTACTGTGCAAAATGAGGGAGAGCAGCCTCTCCAGCCGGTTTAGGTGCGTACCACCAATGGTGTGGTGCACAACCCTCTGCACCATCTCTGGTAAATTAGTGTGGCTGATAAAATCACCACCTCCACTACTGCTCCTGGAGGGTACCACTGGACCAGCCTCCAGGGCAGGAATACCTGAGGGAGCAGGCAGGACTGGGGCAGCAGATGCGGTGCTGCTAGGCTGGTTCCAAGACCTGCTGGGCACTGGTGCTGGAGCAGGCAGATC
Organism: Protopterus annectens; assembly: GCF_019279795.1. NCBI lineage: Eukaryota > Metazoa > Chordata > Ceratodontiformes > Protopteridae > Protopterus > Protopterus annectens. The sequence goes on from NC_056731.1 coordinate 64,053,880, forward strand.
CTGTGGGATGGCCTGCCCCATTGTGCTGTGGAGCATTTAGTGATATGGTACACATGGACGACATGGACACATTTTGACAACATATAATAAAATTAAAAGAAAAAAAAGAAAAGAAAAAAATGAAATAAAAATTAATTTTTGTACAATAAAAAATAAAATGAAATAATAACAAAATAAAAATATTCATAAAAGAAAATAAAAATAAAAATGGCACAAAAATATTTTTAAATATAATATATAATAAAATAAAAAATAAAATAAAAAAGAGAGATAAAGGTCAGGGTGAGAGAAAAAAGGAGATAAGCTTAGTAGTATACATTGCACTAATATAATTGTTTGAGTCAATTATCTTAGTTTTTACATTTAAGACTACAACCTCCTAACAGATGCACACTATACTACAGATTGCAGCAAGTAATCCTTGACATGTGCATATATTGCACATATGCATGTCTCAGTTATACAGATAACAGTTTACAACAGGGCATTTGTGCCACTGGTATAGAGGTTTTAATGTAATTTCAATATTATTGAAGAATGAACAGTATTGTATTGTTGGGAAGTGTGGTATTTGAACACGCATCCTCTGACTAAAGTCTAATATTGTACTGTTGGTTTGGGCTACAGACTAATGCATTCATACTTGCTTTTACATTCAACATACACATTTTCAATGGGATACAACTCTATAAAATACCAATACTCTTCTGTTGCATACATACCACATTCTTCCTTCATCCTCACCAACCTAGCCCCATGAGTTCAGACACTGCATTCATGGTCATGGGCTGTAGAAAAATAGAACAGAACAGCATTATGAATATCAGTCTTGTCTATATTCTGCTTTCTAAATCTTGCAAGTAGTCTCTGTAGTTGATACTTACACAGGTGTAAGATGTCCTTAGTCCTAAATTCCTCAATCCAACAATTGAGGGTATCCCTCGTCCCCCTCCATAGGTCATTACAATGATGCCTACATTGCCCTCCAGTGCGTGGGATACCAGTGGCACTGAATACAGCCTGGGCTAAACTATCCCTAGTGTCTGACTTATACTGGGAGCCATAATAGTGCCCCTGCAGAAGCCTGTCACTGTGGTTCTTAAGTAGGAGTCCAATACAAATCTTGGACTCCTGGACACCCCACATCTGTGGCCTAAACCTGGCACTATCTCCACAAACTCCTGCCATGTCTGTCATGGATCTGGAGCAATGGGGACTGATGCTTTCCCACCAATTCCAGTTATCACATTTACTGTTAGTGTGCCCACTGTTTGAAACTGTTGCACTCCTCTTACCACTGAGCAAAATGCTGCTTGACAGTGTGCACTTCTGAAAAATGTGTTTGTGCAATGGTAAGAGGAGAGCAGCAGTGAGGAATTACATAATTGTAATTACAATTCCAAGATTATTGGATGTATAGGCAGTTGTGTATGTGTGTTAGGCAAATATGAAGGCCATTCCAGTCCAGACAGCAGAATTATACTTACGGGAATATAGTACACAGGATACCCACAGTCATACTTCTGATAATAAATGTGATAATGCATATAGAAATAAATAAGTAAATACCTGACACAATACTACTGTCTCAGCCCTCATACATATAATTAATATCAGCTCCACTATCTTAAGTGTTATAAGTGAGAGTGACTATAATGGGAAGTGGGACAACAGTAAAAGTGTATGGAATATCCTGTATTTGAACTTAGGACCATGGCTTACATTTTTTGCCACAAGATGGTTGAAATAGCACTTGTCATCTTTCAGTTCTTTCCTATTGGCTGGAAAAAAAAGGTTGCACACCCTGTACTAGAATGCAGGACCATCTGTACTTCAGCCCTACACTTACACCCGCTACCACAGGAGTAGTTACATGACATTCTCTCTTTTACTAATCATTCTTAAGGTCTCATTGTTAACCACTGTGCAATGCCACTTAGTGGGTTTGAGTGAGGTACAATAGCATTAATTGAATGCATCTAATTTCTATTTTTGGCTGTGTGGGTCCTTTCTGCTTCTGAAGGGGGGGGGTCCAGTTGTCCAGTTTGTGCACTGTTGTGCTTCATTCAAATGAGATAAGCACAGCCAAACCTGGCATGCATTTCCGCCATTCCCGTGATTGTGCAAAGTGCCACATTGTGCAAACACTGGCCCCGAAAAAAATTAAAAAATTAGGCAAACAAAGACAGAAAAGGAGAAAAAGAAAAAAGGGAGAAATGGTTGAAATTATGAAAATCAATATGTGACATACACAAAAGAAAATGATGGCTCACATCAGATATGTCTACATAGATCTGTATTTAAACTCTCACTACAATGCACCTTCAGAACACGGGATGGATGCCTAATCCCTCTTTGCCACACAAACAGCTTTGTAGCAAAAAACTGAACTCAGTCTGCACACAACCAACTGCAACAGCATCTGCAGTGATATCAAACAATACAAGTGTTATTTGTGCATTTATTACTTTTGGATGTAGTGCACCTAGTGATCACACAACTTGTCATAATTACTGCTTGCAAATATACAGCTCTCTTACATTTCTGTGTTTGCTGGCCATTCTTCATTTATCTGATCAGTAATCTGAGTCATGCAGACTGTAAGACATTATATATCATTGGCCTTAAAATTTGTGAGGATATTAAATGGAAATAATATCATATGCAGCTGCCAACAAATGAAGGGCAGATTAGATGTTAAGGAACACAACCTGTGAAATGTGTGCTGTTTACTTACATGTCCAACCTTCCATCTAACACTTTGTAGATCTAATCCGACGCACCCAGTGGAAGTAAAGCAGCCTGCAGTGCTATTGTGTTTTCCTTCTCCCAACCACTAATCATTCACAGTTGCAATCCATTAAAAACAAATACTGAGGGAGTGCCTGCACTATGTTTGCATCTCCTACACTGATCCAAGTATTTGGGATTCAGCAATTCATTCCTCGTTTGCATCTTCACCATGCTAACTGCCATGAATCTATACAATATAAAAAGGCAGCCATGTAGCTAGGCAAACTTCTGGTGCGGAGACTTCTTTATGTTGGGAAGACTGTAAATAAGCTATTTCTTCAGGATATATCTGTACAGAGGAGGACTGAACTTCAGAAGGTATGTTTCCATTTTGTCAACTACATGCTGCATATGCTGGAATGTATTTCTTATCTGTATGCATTAGTTAGAAGTGTACTGATGGCATCGGCATGTTTGTCAAGCCATATCAGAGGTATATGTGATGGCTAATACAAGAAACTGGAATGCTGTGTAATAAATATGTACAAATGTTTCACAGACAATTCCTTTGATAGCTTTTAACATTTCAAAGATGATTTGCTAGTAAAATGTGTCATTTTCCTGTTCATTTGGGGAGAAGTAAAGGTGAGTTACTGTTATGGCACAAACAAGGATACACAGTGCTTTTGGGGTTAGCAAAGATCAGTTGATGTTATGGCACAAACAAGGATATGTTGCACTTGTTACTCTCCTTGTTTTGCATCCTGCCTGTTGTTCATTTTTCATATCTCTACACTGTTTTATGTTTTTCCAGTAGATAATACTGACTGACAACCTTTTCTGCTTTATCTGAAGCAGTTGTTTTGTAGTTATGTGATACTTACATATGTTATTCTTCTGTTGTCTTTTAGGATGCCTAGGAGTATGAATTCCCAGGCATGTTAATCCTCGGAGACACCCCTTCACCAATTCTGAGAACCAGGTGATTGTGGATGCCTTTAGGCAACATGGTGCTTTTCTGCTGGGAGGAAATGGGGAGATATGGCATGTAGGATGCAAATATAGCACCAGACAGTTGATGATGTGAATGCCATGGGTGACCATGGCAGGACATATGAGCAGGTGTGCCACAGGGCCACTGACATGATCACATCTGCATGGAGGACAGCAACTGCAGTGGGCCATGACCAGATAGTTACCCGGGAGGGCCTGCTAGGAACCACCACTAACATCCAATGAAAAGTTCCTGGCCAATATCAGGGATCCAGACAGCTCCCAGGAGAGTGAAGTACATGTGCTTGATGTCTGAGTGACAGTTTCAGAGACAACAAACACATCCCAGGAGGAGCTTCCAGGTAGATGTTGGTATCTCAACAGTTGAATACTGTTATACAGTAAAACAATTAAAATCAATTAGTTACATCTGTGTCACGTTTGTTTTTTTTGTGGGGGGGGGTTTGAAGATTGCTACAGTTATTAGCTTAGGTTGGAGTTGTCAGCCACATCTTGAACGTATAGTTAATGGACATATAAAAAGGTCAAAGTATTACCCCTGTGTTACTGCTAATTGTGATGATGTTCCCCTTACATCTTGCTTAACTCCTTTCAGGGCAGAAATATTTTAGTGTATGCTGTTGATGCCAGGCCTGTTGTGTGTATTGCTGTACTATCTGTAATAGTGACAGCACTGTTAATTGTTAGCATATATTGCACTATAGTAGCATAGGTATTCATTTTTTTCATGTGTTTGTTGATTTTTATCACAGATGATCATGACAGTGGGAGTGTTGGCCTTCTGTCACCTGATGTCAGTGTACCAGCAGAATATGGTGATGATGGTGGTCAAACTGAGGCACAGTCATGGGTGCAGAGGTTGAATCTGACACTGTAGTTGACATACAGCCATCCCATGCAATTCCAATGGATACAGCCAGTAGGCCAATGTCTACTCATTCCAATGAGCACTTAGATATTGGACAGGTGGAGGGAAAGGCCATTGATCAGGGAAGTGTGGCTACTGTGGCTTCAGTGCCTGTCAAAGTGAGTTGTCATGCAGGAGGATTGAGAGGGGTGATCAGAGAGGGCCTGCTGTCCCATCTCCACTTGGTGCAGGTATTTCTTCCCATGCCATTCAACATATGTTTAGGGCCATCATGGAGGCACAAGCATGTCCCCATAGGTGATTCAGACAAATGCTCATGGTAGATGTGGCACAGTCTGACATGTGTGACTTCCTCCACCATGTTGCCAATTCAATGGATTGGATGAATGACTCGTTGAAATGTGGGGTGTCTGTCATGGAACAATCATTGTCTATGATGGAATGCCTGCTAGGAGGGGAACAGCATCCTCATGGATGTAGGTCAGCCACATCATCTGTTGTCAGCTAATGTGGCCATGACTGATCACACTCCCACAGTAGCAGTATTTTCAGTGCTCTATCACTGAGTGTGCTGTCCACACCCAGACATGGTAGGCCATGGGATCATGGTCCTGGGCACCCACATAAAGGGAGCTCGTCCAGCAGACAGCAGCCACATTCAGGTAGCAGCAATGCATCTGATTATGGGTATGGACATGCCAGTGCAACTCCTGGCAGAGCCAGTTCTCATGGTTAGGGATGACAATGATAAACTGCCACCTCTACCATGCATGGCTCACACCTGTTTGACATACCAAGATGCAGAGCCAGCACAGAGCTTGGCTCTGTTCATGCAGACACTCACACACCAATTTCACCTGGAGGACCCCAACAGACGCACACACACACACACACACACACACACACACACACACACACACACACACATACACACACACAGACACACATACACACACACACACACACACACACACACACACACACACACACACACACACACACACACACACACACACACACATGCTCGCGCGCGTGCGCAACAGTTACTCATTGTGTCTAACTGGACATTTGTTGGTTTATCCAAATGCTTGCCTACTTCTCTTTCTTACTCACATACATTCACCGACCTTTTATGTCAGCCTAGGCTTACTGGCCTCCCACACACAACACCCTGTGCATGTAATGATAACTGTGCCATATCCTTGTTTTCTATCTTTTGGATTCAGGGATACATAAGCTTTGTAAAAATAACCACAAAAAGGCCACAGGTCCAAAAATAGCAGGTTTAATAAAATCCTTAGCGCCTCGGCAAACAAGCCTTCCAAGAGTAAAAATTAAACTCACAGCCAGCCTTTAAATATAACAGATATCACAATTAACAAACAACTAAACAATTATTAAATAACAATTATTAAAGCACACAATTCCAATTACATTCCTTATTGAGCCCAAAGAGCTCCAAAGTACAATATTTTAAAATAAAAAGATTTTCAGCCCTTAAAAGTTTATCTTTTAAACTAATACATCCCCCTAAACATACCTCAACCGTCTCTAGAACACAGCCCTGCAAATCTTCCTAATTAGAGTTGTGTAGAGACAAAAAATGTCCACCAAGAGGACTATCCTGTTTTTTATTTCTAATATCTCTAATGTGCTCTTGGAGACACACCTTAAAACTTCTATGTATTTCTCCAGTATAATATAAATTGCAAGTACACTTTAGGGCATAAATAATTCCTTCCGCGTTGCATGTATAATTGCCATTTGGCATAAACCTAAGATTATTAATAAATAAAAAGGAATTGACCAACTGTTTACAAACAGAACATTTTTTACATGGTCTAGTACCATTACAAATCATGATATCCCTACTAACACTGATATCTGGTGGGGAAAAGTGGTTATGCACAACCATATCTGCAAATTTCTGGCTCTTTTGTAGGAAATGTTAACCTGACTAGATAAAACTTGTCTTAAATATTTATCCCTAAGTAACATAGGCCAGAATTGTCAGACTTTCCTAACCAGTTCATCAGTTATTACATTGAATGTGGTAACAAGAAAGATCTCTTTTTTATTACCCTCATTCTGTGAGCCAGAAGCCTTGGTATCTAACATACTTCTAATCCTGCCATGCCTACAAAAGAATTGACTATTCTTTTTCCTACAAACCACATTATTATTGCCTTTTCCATATCTCATTTCAATAATTTTAGATTTTGCCTCAGTTACTACCTCTGTGTCATAACCTCTCCCAATAAACATTTTTTCTGCCTCTAATATAACCTTATTAAATGTACAGTCAGTACTGCACAACCTATTGAGTCTCAAAAATTCATTATAGGGCAATACTGAAATTAAATGGTGAGGATGACAACTGCTCCCATCCAAAAACAAATTTATGTGATCAAATTTTCTATATATTCCAGTCTCCAGGCCACAAAGGTGTATATCCAAAAAATTCATCTCAAAGCCTAACTGGATACCATCAAACTGCAGGCCCATACTATTGGATTGTAAGTCATTAATAAATAACTGTGCATCAATTTCTTTTCCCCTGCACAAAAAAATCAAATCATCTATAAATCTAAAGTATGTCACTACCTGTGATTTATAGAAATCATTGGGGTATACAAAATCTTCCTCAAACTTGGCCATTACCAAATTGGCATACATAGGGGCAAAAGCTGCCCCCATGGCAGTACCTTGAAGCTGATGAAAGGCCTCCCCATTAAATGTAAAAAATTTTTTTTTTAAACAAAACAAGACTAAATCCATCAAAAAATGAGACCTAGGTGTATCACCCAAGAAATGTAACAAGGCTTGCATCCCTGTATTATATTTAATATTAGTATAGAGACTTTGCATATCCAGGCTAAACCAATACATATTACTATTCCAAGTTAAGCCACTGATTTTATCCAAAAAATCCTGGCAATCTCTGATATAAGAAGAAGTGCCCAAAACATATGCTTTCAAATATTCATGCAACAAAATACAAATATTTTTCAAAAAGTACTCCTCTGCCGAAACAATTGGCCTACCACTCAAATTTTCAAGATTCTTGTGTGTTTTAGGTAGGCAATAAAATGCTGCTATATTACTATTTTCAACATTGAACTTCTTTTCCAAATCACGGGCAGTAAAATAACCCAACCTATAGCCTTTTTTTAAGTAAAGGTTGGTACTCCTTGATGGTCTCTTAATATTCTGAAATATCACATTCTCGTACACTTCTTCATTTTTAAGATAAGCATAACACATATCACAATATTGGATATAATGCAAAATTACAATTTGATTACCTTTATCTGATGGCTTTACCACCACACATAAGCTTTGTGTCTGATGCTTGGGGTGCATAGCTATCTTAGTGCTTAGTATATCTGCGTTTGTGGTGTTGAACTGGTAATTGTACCTTTGTCTTATACTGGCCTTGGAAAGTTAGACAGTTGATAGCATCAGAATTTCCCAACTTTATAGTGAGTGATCTTGTGAGGGCTATGAATTCAGAAACTGCAGTGTATCTCATTACTTTCTAACTTCTCTCTTTAATGATTTTCCAAATGTCTGGTGCTAAACTGAGGGCATGCAGTAATCATCAGTACTTTTGACAGGTATGATTGTGTGAATCTTTGATGCCTGAGGCCTACCACTTAATAATGAACACATATAAGTCAAATAAATGTCTGCTGTCACATGTTAAGGTACATTCTGTACAGATCTCCCGCCTTTTACTTGCCTACTGCACCATGTAATGAAATACAAGGATATGCCACACATTCATATTATTAAACAATATACTCCAGGTTCAAGACTTACCTTGCAAATGTAGCAGTTGCCACAGTGTTAATTCAGGGCTAACTCTATTTGGTGCAAGAGGTACACAGCCAGTACTAGGGGAGGTAAACGTTGTGTGAGTTGCCTGGCATCAACATTACTGCATCCCCCAGTAACTGACCCTGTGGGATATCCCCTCTAGCAAACATCTGGTAGAGCTGGGAGTTGTGCCAGATATGTGAGTCATGGTAACTGGCAGGGTTGCCAGCACACATGTTCAAGATGATTCCCTTGGTATTACACATGAGTTGGCAGTTGATAGAGTGGTAGCCCTTTCTGTTTATGTAGAGCCTACCCTGTTCAATGGGTGGTGCGTTCATTTCTATATGTGTGCAATCTATGGCACCAGTACTTTAGGGTAGTGTGCTACACAGTTGAACTCCCGCATATGTCTGCCCCTCTCCTCAGAATTATGAGGAAAATATATGTGGTCACTGGCATGTTGAAGCATAGCATTCAGGAACTGGTACAGGATCATGGATGCTGATGCCTGTGACATCCTCAGCACATCCCCTGTTGGTCTCTGAAAATGACTTGTAGCTAAGATTCTAACAGCTACACACACCTTTGTCTCTATTGGGATGTGATCCCCTCAGTTGGCTCTGGCTCTGAGTTGAGGATGGCACAGGTCGCAGAGTTCCTGTGGTATATCCGCATCCACCCTATAGTACTCTACAATTTCCACTTCATGTAGGTTGTGAAAAGTTAAACAGGTCCTGAAAACTCTTCTCCTACTCAGCCTAGGCCTATTAGCAGTAGGAGCAGCATTGGCTTCAGCCTGTAGCACATACAAATGAAGTAAAGCAGCATAAGCCTCTAACATTCATTATGTCTGTGTAGACTCCTTTCCATGCCTCTATTCTAGAAGTTTTGGAATTTACAGGAAAAATCAGCACAGAATCTACATGGATGCTTTATAGCTTGTGGCATAGCTCCACTGCGTTGGATTGGTTAATTAACATACAAGTCAGCTGCTTATGCTGTAATTATCATGACACTGTGTTTACCTTGTTTGCGCGGGGGGGGGGGGGTTGTGCTCCTCTACATGGCACTTATGGAATCTAAAACTTGCTGTGGCCATGTGAAAAATGACCTATTTTCCTTTAAAAGGAGATATAGACATGGGTTTGGCAATTTCGTTTAACATGGCTTAGATTATTTTACAACTGTGCCTGCATGTGAGTTTTGCATGTGAACTGTATGAATTTTAGTTTGTTTTTTATTAAGTAGTTTTAATATGGCAGATTTATGGCAACTTTTTGTAGTATCAATGACACATCAAGACTGACGTCAACTGCTTAACAGCATGTCAAAGTACATGAACCTCTGATGATGAAACAAGAGAACAGATATCTACACAATGTACAAATACCTGATTTTATCATGTTGTCCTTTTCTGTGGACTATTACTAAAATGAATACACATTTTTAGGGTTGTAATGTGGAAGAGGCGTTTAGGGTTAGAGAGTTGCAAAGGGTTTCAGTTTAGGAAGCGGGATTGGAGTTTTAGCTTTTGTGAGCAATCATGGACTTCAGAGTTAGGGACAGGGAATAGAGTGGGATTTTAGTTTTAGGGAATGGTCAAGGATTTTTATGGTTAGGGAGTGGAAGTGGAGTTTTATGGTTAGGGAGCAATTGGGGACTTTACATTTAGGTTTAGGGAGGGAGAGTAGAGTTTTTGGGTTAGGAAGCAAGCACTCAAGCTAGGAATCAGTTGATAGTTTTGGGGTAAGAACTGGAGATCAGGTAAGGTTATTTTATGCAATTTAATACAGTCAAATGTTAGCTGGATTAAGTAATCAGGTAAGATTGGGACAGTGGGACTCAGGGCACTAGTCTTTTAGACCAAGGGGCAGTAAGCGAGCCACAAGAAATTAGCACACGAGCACTTGTAGAACATACAGACAGACAGGCAGACAGACAGACACAGGCATGTATGCACTATATATTTATCTTTACAGTGTACATCAATAAAGGGATACGTTACCAAAAACAGGATGTAGATAGTTTTACCACAATTCTGTTTGGTCAAACATTTATCATTATGTTATGGCTTTAATTAACCATTCAAATAATACAACCAAACACACAAAGAAAAAAATGTACGTTTATATACTAAACACAGATGAGCACAAGCTCAAATGCAAGAAAATAAACTTCCCCCACATAAACCAAATCTCAAGGACTAAAATCTAACATAAATGGATGAAAAAATTAATAGAAAAAAATCACAGTTCTAAAACGACAATCAGAATATATCATTATACACAAAAGTATCTCATGTTTAACTAAAACAGAAATTTAAATTAAAAAATAATAGCATTAACATTACTTTACTGATCTTTTATAAAACTACTTTGAACTGCCTTAAATATTGATTAAGAAGTAGCTCAGTCAACAGAAAGCCAGTCATGAAATAGAACAATAGCGTAATTAAAATATCCCTCTGAAATGAACTAGAAAAACTACTGCAAACTTGAAAAGCATTTTCAGTCTCTACAACCAAAGTCACACCTGTGTTCCTGCCTCACTCTCCTTGATTCAGGATAGAAAAGATTACAGTTTGTATTCCCCTTCTAAAGATTTTTTGGGTCTTAGAAGTTCTTTAACATTCACAAACAATCTGTTTTTGATTCTTTCTTCATAATTACTACCACAAAGCATGACTCTAGAATACCAAGACACAGCTTAACCATAACTGAATCAATGAAAGTAAAACAAGATACAGAAAAAAATTGCAGGAGTCATCTTAATTATAAATGAATGCAGATTTGTTTGCTTTTAAACATTTACTATTTTGAATCAGTGCTGCTGGTCTGATTGCATTCTCACCTGATTTTATTTTTCTTATCTTAAAATCCGCTGTCTAGGTTATTATTGGTATTTCCTCACACTGTAATATGGATTAAGAATGCACTTTATACTACTGAGTGCCATGAAGCAATGTATTAATCAGAGCGGTCTGCCTGGTTAGTATAGTTTCTTCATAGGCTGATGCTGAGTAGGAAACATAAATCAGGATTTATGTTTTGAGAAAGCTGTAATAAAAATCCATCCCATCCAGTATATCTTGTGTGATGTCTGGTTTATCATCTAAAACAGGGCAGAATGACCTTAACACTGAAATGTATGTGGAGAGAGGTAAAAAAATGTTCTCAAGGTTTCCCTCGGATGACACCTTGGGTATAACTTATTCCAATTTTTATGGTCAAGCTATCCCAGTAGTTAATCCAAACATTAAGCTTTTATTATGGTAATGGTGTCAGTGGTTCTGCTATGTGGGGATAGTCAAAAGGCTGAGATACTTTATTGATTAATGCTCTAAGAAACATCAGAAATTTTAATCAGATAGGCACACCAAAGCACCCATTAGGTATCTTCTAGAATATCAGCAGAAGCCTCCCTACCATCTCAGAGCACAACACTCCAAATGGCCTCAAAGCTATGTGTAAAGCAGGCAAAGATAGTCCAATCAATTATTTTGTTAGAAATGCAACTGAAGTGACTCACAGTTAGTACCTTAAAAATATGCAGACAAGAAAAAGGCCCTGCTACACAGATACTTAATACTTTTCTACAATTCAGTCTTACAGAATGCAAGTAACTCCATCTGTCATGCTGCACCAAGCCTTCATGACAGGCAATGTGTATTAAACATTTTCTTCATACATAAGTATTTCCATTTCTACATTTATACATCATCCTTGCTTTTATTTAGTGAAAATGATGGCTGTATTGAATCTGTACCTGTTTCCATGTACAAACATTTTGTGCATCCTGTGACATATTAACCATATCTAATGTGCATGCAATATTCACATGTGCTTTTTGCGTGCTCTATATGTATTCATGTGTGGTTTGTGTTACTGCCTAAATAACACGTCATTAAAAATGTCATATTCTGAGGGATACCTGATATACTAGAATGTCTGTTGTCAAACAGTGGAAATAGACAGCCTCAGCTGTGAGACAGTGTGTATGATTGGCTCTAGATCATCCATCCTGGGAGAAGGGATGATGCACTGGATGACGGCCTCTGTGTGTGATGGACTCTCACACCACGGAGAACAAATGGCCTGGGAATGGCTTTAATTTAAATAGTCTCTTTGCTGCATTGTAATAAATGTTACTGCATACAGGGCAAAAAAAGGGTGGCAAATTACTTAAGAGATATGCCTGAAATCCAGTTACTGCTAAATCAGCCGTCTCTGGTTGACAAAAGTTGCCCTTCAACATCGGAGGTGCAGGGGGGCTTTCCTCATGTAAAAGAAGTGTAAAGAAGAGCAATGTTCATTATTTGCTTTTCTCCTGCATTTCCTGTTTCTGGCACGTTGACAACCTGCATTGCAAGTACAAGTATTTAAATATGGAGTCATCAAGAACATAATATGGGTATTTTTAATATTAACTACAATGCAGTTTACTGTGATTTTTTAATTTATTTTCCTTTTCTATTTTTCTTAAAGAAATTACAACAAATTAAGATGAAGAAATTAAAACACTGGTAAAAATGTGACTTTAAAAAATGCCACCCAGAGGAATTAATAGTGAGAGCAGACAAGTCAAAATGTTAGTCTCAGCAGACAATTTAGTTGGGTCAGCAAGGATTTATTCATTTGCTTGTCTGTTTATGCGCTTGTTGGTGACTGGATTGGCTCACACTAGGCCTATAGCCTGTTTTCAGGGGGGATATTAAAGCAGATATTGTCGTTTGAGGCACAGAGATTGTGTCAAAATATTTGAGTTAGAAATGTCTTCACAGAGTTAGTCATAGCCCACTGTGTCCACTCTGTTCCTCCTATGCTGGACATCCTAAGGAGCTTTATACAGATCTCTAATAAACTCATGATAATGAGTAAGGCAAAGACCCTAGTTTCAACAATAAACTCACCATGTATTCTTCACCTTACCTAGTCATGCTGCTATTACTTTGGTCTGAAAAGTATCTCTCCACCTCCGCTAATGTGACTTTCCACCAGTTTGGATCCAACAGAAGCACATACTACTTGCAAAATGTATCTGGATCTATTATCTGAGTAGTTTGTAAAACCTAATGAGTACTTTGCAAATGTATTTCTTAATACAATTCAACTGAACCATTGTTTCAGCAGAATATTATACAAATTACAGCATGATATTCAAGATTTCACTGAAAAGCAAAACCATTACAAAGAATAATTGAGAGGAGATGGATTCTGACTGCTGGCATTCTTCCTGTAGATGCTGGTCATTTAGCTGCTATTTCTGCCCCTTTGGGCATGGAGACAATACAGTGACAGTGTTATTATGTGTGACTTTGGTTTCAAGTACCAGTTATGCATGACAGCAGAATATATATATATATATATATATATATATATATATATATATATATATAGGTCTACTTCATTTGCCCTAACTTCCAATTGACCAACACCCATTTGCCCAAGACCATTTGACCGAAATTTCATGTGATTGACACTTCATTTGACTGACACTTCGTTTGACTGACAACTATTATTGGCAAGAAAATGGGATATGCCCCCTTCCCCACTGTAGTGTGATCCTGGAGTTAGAATATATAGTTAGGGAGTGTGGGGGGCACAGCCCCCCACAATGGAGGGGTATGGGGTGAAGCCCCCCACTTACTTTTGTTTTACTAAGCAATATTAAAGCAAAACTAAACAATATACTATGAAATTAAGTGGGGGGCTCTGCCCCCCCACCACCCATTGTGGGAGGCTGTGCCCCCCACACCGTCCCTAACTATATATTCTAACTCCAGGGTCGCACTACAGTGGGGAAGGGGGCATAACCCATTTTCTTGCCAATAATACTTGTCAGTCAAATGAAGTGTCGGTCGAATGAAATTTCGGTCAAATGGTCTCGGGCAAATGGGTGTCGGTCAATCGGAGGTTAGGGCAAATGAAGTAGATCCATATATATATATATATATATATATATATATATATATATATATATATATATTCATAGGTTCATAGGTAGGTACTAGGCTATTGGCCCTAGGGCTTTTGCCACCCAAGAAAATAATTTTCCTGTGCCCCTATATATATATATATATTTATATATATATATATATATATATATATATATATATATATATATATATATATACATAACTTAATATGGCATTGAAAGACACGAGCTTACTGCCACATAGCTGGCAGAAGTGGCAGATGTATAACACTGTCAAGGTCTAGTTCAGCTATGCCAGCTGTTTGTTAAAGATACTCTAATAACCCAGTCAGGCATGAGGCTCAGAGAGAGCGAGACAGACAGGGAGAGCTTATGAGCTGTCAGACACAGACTCATATGGTACAATTGTAGTTGTTGCATTGTAGGTGTTAAAGAACTGTGTCCTTTGGTCCAGTGGTACAAGGTTTGATTCCGTCAGCGTCCACTGACTAATCTGTGACTCTGAGCAAGTCAATTAACCAGACACTGCTCCCTGGCTGAGTCTGAAAGAGGGCCATGGAGATCAGTGCTCTTCTGCAGAAAACAAAGACAAATAAATACATTACAGATATTACTGCAATGGTGATGTTCCTCATAGTTTTTACAAGGCAAGAGTCACCCATCTTTTAAAGTCTACAAACACTACTAAGCCATACCTCTCAACTGTACAGATTTTTACAGAATGTCCAAATGTTTGCCTCATATCTTTGGCCTATTTTTTCACAAAACTGTGGGTTTCTGACA
Source organism: Protopterus annectens (assembly GCF_019279795.1). NCBI lineage: Eukaryota > Metazoa > Chordata > Ceratodontiformes > Protopteridae > Protopterus > Protopterus annectens. The sequence continues at coordinate 64,069,034 of NC_056731.1, forward strand.
AATTAATAGCAAATCATTAAGGATTGAAGTTAGAAAATAATAACAGGCATTTGAGTTTCAGACTTCATGCCCTTCAGAAAATTCATGCTAATGCAAAAGCTGTTATTCTATCAACTTTCTAAGTTTGTAAGAACAATATTTAAACATTACCACTATTTTGGGGCATTCGTCCCACTTTTATGCATGGCTTTCTAAAGATTTCTTGCTCTAAGATGTTGAGAGGTTACTAAGCCATGGTGGCATCTTTTCCTATATAGTATGAAATACCATTGTTCTGTGTTTGCTGGTATGTAGCACTAGGCTGGCACTTAAAAAATAAAATTTACAGTCATTTCTCTGGCATGCATATCTGCTTATTTACAGTACTGATTACCCACCTTTACACACTTCTCTGAGCAGGATGAAACCGAAAATTCCCTGCATACAGTAATTTTTCTTATGGCTACCAGAACCTCATTGCCCTCTGATTGACAGCTTGGTTATATTATGACATGGGCACACAGTTCATTCTTTTCCATGTCAGACTAGATTCCTGTATTATCCTGCATAACAAGCCACTCTTAATGTTATCGTTGTTCTTGGCAGTTTGTGGAAATGTCAAGATTTTCAGGAACAGCAACAAATGTGATTAGAAAGGATAAGGATACAATGCTAGTTTATCAAAGGATACATACTTATTGAAGTTAAAGATCAAGATTATTATAATTAATTTATAATTTGTTATTATATTGCAAATGGCACAGCTGCCCTCTCACAGTATATATTCTTTATTGTTGTTGTGTCTTTCGGCTTATCCCGAGGTTTATTATTTATTAGGGGTCGCCACAGTGGAACTCCGGTCCACTAATGTTTGGTAGTGGATTTTTACGTGCCGAGTTACCAGCCCTGACGCACAACCTTCAATGAAGGTACGCCCATTCACGCATGCCTCCACACAGAAGACGCTCTAGCTGAGAATCGAACAGGACAATGTCTTACTGTGAAGCGACAATGCTACCGCAGTACCACTACTCTTTATTAAGATACAAAATATCTGGTGCTTGCATTTTTTTCTATACCTAGCAGCACATGGAGCAAATAAATCACCATGTACTACAAAGAATTATGACTGGGTCTTCAATCATAACCTTATATGATGTCTTCTTGACATGGATCCCAAGATTCTCCTTAGGAGCAAATGTTTTGGCCTCCATGTCTCATACAAATAATGAGGTGATGATCAGAGACTCGATCATTATCCTCTGTGAAATCAGCTCCTAAACAGATCTAGATTTCAGCTAAAGGAAACAACTTTGGGATAAAAAGTGTCCAAAAATGGCATTACATAATTATGCTTGTTGTATTGTAGAAGGTCGTTATGTCATTCACCTCAAAACCAGCTGAGTAGTTAATGGCCCAAAGTCAATTTGTATATTGTAATATACTGGCATTAGGCATGAATGTTTCAAACAGTATAAACCTTCACAATAGGAGTACTACATGATATGTGTAAAACTCTGTGTCCTTTAAAAATTCTTTCCACAGTTATTCGTAATGCATAACATCGGATTTTGACTTTCATCAAATCACTTACAGGAGCAGCAAATCTGCATGACAGCATAGGGAAAACATACAGAAGATTCACATTTTATATATAAAAATGAAAAATTATAGGTTCATAGGTTCATAGGTTCATAGGTTCATACTAGGCTATCTGCCCGAGGGCATTTATAAGCCTAGCCCATTGTTTTGTGGCTTACGCCACCCCTTTAGTATGGGGAACTATACCCATTATTTTGCTGTGCCTCTGTCGAGCAGTGACACTGAGGTAATCCCTGGGGTATATCTGCGATCTCCCATCCATTGGTCAAGATTTCTCTTGAACAAGGCCAGCGAGGTGCTCTGCCTCACATGTACCGGGATTTTGTTCCACAGCATAGGGAGTCTTTGGGTGATGAATCTATCCCTCCAGCATGTCCTATTAATAGCCGTGTCGAGGTTTAAGTCTCCGCCCTTGTGGCTCTGATGGATCTAGATTTTTGAGGTGAAGCATATTCATCAAATCTGGGTTTGACATGGCCTTGTATGTTAGGCAAAGGTCACCTCTGAGCAACTGAATAGAGCTGGAGTTCTTTCAGTCGGGCAGCATAGGACAGATTTTGAGACCCTTTATCCTTTTGGTGAGGAACTTTGTGGCCTCTCCAGCTGCTGCAAGTGTCGGGTCAGATACATTCGATGGGGCATTGTACTCAATCATTGGTGAGTGACTAGATGAGATAAGGTGGGCAATGTAGAAGGTCTTCCTGACTACTTTAGCTACATGGGTGTCGAATGACAGACTACTATCAACCTGGGTCCCCAGGTCCCTGATAACTTCTTGTGCTCAGTGGATTGCCACCTATTTGGTAGCTAGGGGTAACCTTGTTTTCCCGAGGGTATGACTATGCATTTTGGCATTCTCTGGCACCAGTTATCCGTTTCTGTGAGACCCTTCTGAAGGATATCTGTGCCAGATGTGTTTTCTACTATGAGTTTGCAGTCATCTGCAAACTTTGTCAGCCATAACCCTCCTGTGTTTGCTTGTACTGAAAAGTAGATGCCAAACAAGAGTGGCCCAGGACTGAGCCCTGTGGGACACCACTTGTGACAGGCTTTGAGTCTGACATGGCGCCAGCAACTCTGACCCTGTGGGTTCTGTCACTCAGCCAGTTTGCAACCCATCTTGTGATGTATGGGTTAACATTTAAGCTGTTGAGTTTTTCAATGATACCCGAGTGGGGTATTGTATCAAGGCCTTAGCCAGATCGAGGTAGGCTGTATGGACTGCCTTTCCTCATCAATGGCTTTGGTGACTGTTTGAAAAAGTTTTAAAAGGCATGATCTGCCTTTGACAAAGCCAAACTGGGTTGGATCCAAAGTCTGCAAATTCCCTATGTCTTTATTTATGAGGTCCATTATGATCCTCTCCATGGCTTTGCAGATAAGGCTTGTCAAGCTAATGGGCCGGTAATTTCCAGGGTCGGTGGAGGCACCGCCTTTGTGAAGTGGGACCACAGTTGCAGTGCGCCACTCCTGGCACGTATCCAGAGGTAAGACTTTGATTAAACAGCTGTCCTAGCTGTGGGTTTAATTCCTCATTGAGTTCGTGGAGCACACAGCCGGGGACACCATCAGGTCCCATGGATGCTGTGTTTTTGCTTTGAGAGAGTTCTCACTTGCGCTGGAGATGTTTGGGGGCTGCAATCGTTTGGTATAGATATCTCTCCTTTTGGGGGGGGGAGAAGTTTGCACTGAACCTGTCAGCCAGTATGTTGGCAATGTCTGTAGGATCAGTAATCTTCACATCATTTTGAACTAGTTCTGAGCATATCTGGGAGTTTCCTCCTAGGTTTCTAACATAGCTAAAGAAGGCCTTATGATTGTCTTTTGAGTCTTTAGCTATTTTTCTCGAAATTTGCTTTGGATGATTTTATGAGAGCTCTTAGTTTTTACTTATAGTGATCAAGGGTGTCTTACCTTTTAAGGATTTTGCTCTATCTTGTAGTAGCTTCCTCCTTTTGTTGTAGAGTTTGTTTATGGCTGGGGTCCACCAGACTGGACGCTTGCTTGGTACAAAGTCTTTGTTTTTGCTTGGGATTGCCTTATCCATGCAGTCCTGCAGGTGCTGGTAGAAGGCATTTGTAAGTGATTCAGGAGTACTGTTTTCCGCGGTTCGGGGCCTTAAAGGAGACCACACTAGTCTTTAGAAGTGTGAAGTCGGCTTTTGAGAAGTTCTTTACTGTGGTCTTTTTATTTCAGGTGGGGTGGGATGAGGACCTCCAGCGAGATTAGTTGTGATCTGATCTCACCAGTGAGGGGTATACTTCCGGTGTTGAACATTGTGCTCCCATGTTCGTGATGATGAGATCAAGTATGTTATCTCCTCTTGTGGGGATGGTAACTAGTTGTTCCATGGCATTTGAGTTTATGAATTCCAGGAACTTTTGGGCTAGGGTGTTTGGGCTTGAGTAGTGTTCCCAGTCTATATTAGGGTAATTGAAGTCACCTAGTATGATGGTGTTTGGTGATACATTTATCCCCTCTAGTGTTTTCAGGAAGGCCATGTGAGGTTCCTGAGTTTGTGAGGGCCTGTAACATGCTACAATTTGCAGAGCAGTCTTGCCTACGGTTAATTGCACCTGGATGGTCTCCGATGCATCATGTATTGCCACCAGTCTTGAGGTGTGGGTGTCCTTGATGAATATGGATACCCCTCCTCCTTTCTTGGTATTGTCCGGATTTTGGGGCCGGAACGCATGATATGAGGTAAAACCTGATAGCGCTGGAGCCTTGAACCAGGTTTCTGTCACAGCACAGACATCGATGTTCTCCATACTGAGAAGGGCCTCGAGTGCGTGCATTTTGAGATTTAGACTTCTGGCATTGAGCAGCATTACCCTTAGTTTTTTTTTTTGTGTTCTAGGGTGGTAGGTTTAGAATTTGAGCCTTGCCTAAAAAGGCACTATGGGGGTGGCAAGAGCCTTTGCCAATATCCGGAATCCCAGGGTGACAGGTGCAAGCGTGGCTTGTCCAGCATGTCATCCCAGGCAGACAGATACTGGATCCCTTTGAATGACACCAGTGTTTAAGCCAATTGTTAAAGCTGATCATCTTATCTCTATATTGTGGCATCATTCTTGGTGAAGGTAGGATACTGCTCAAGGTCAGGGTCATACCTGCCTGGGCTACATAATCAGAGAGCTCCTCAATGTCTCTTTTCATGTAGTCCAAGGAGGTACGTCTCAGGTCGTTTACACCAGCGTGGACAATGACTGAGTCATATTTGTACCTGCTGTTGAGAGACCTGAGTGCTTGCGTTATGTGGCGGATTCTAGCCCGACAGACAGCTTACTGTGACCTTCTCCTTACTCAGTCTGGTGAGCGGACGTCAGTGTGTCTGACTATGGAGTCACCAATGACTAGTGTGTCTGGCATTGTGTTTGGCCTTAAGGGCTGTGACTGTTTGACACTCTGACTGTGAGGTCTATCTGTTGCAGGTGTTGTCTTCTGAGGTGGTGGTTGTTTGGGTGTATGCTTTGGTGGCCTCTGCTGTTTTGGTAGATTTTGATCAGAGCCTCAGTATGTCTTTGTGTGTTTATGTGTATGATTTGAGGTTGTAATGGTACTATGTGAGACTGGGTCTATAGTGTGTGTGGTAACCTTCTCCTCCTGACTGGTCTTGCCAGTCCTATGTTGAGAGAGCTCAGCCTCCAGTTTGGCCGTATAGTTGCATCTCGCATGTATTTGTGTTTTGTGGGAGGAGGAGAGGGTTGTCTGTGTACATGAGGCAATTGTAACATTGCCTCAATATTCCCAGGTTCACCAGCTGAGCAGGAGAGGACACTAGTAACTGATCACTCGACATGCTAGAAGGATAGACAAAAAACGTTAAAAAAGATTCCGGGGGATGTGGGTGACCGAGAAATGGGGGTTGCCTTTTTGGGGTACTATCTATGACAAGAGTGCCGTATCAAGGTAATAAGTACTGTAGGAGCAAGTGCTAGGTTTAACAGATAGAGAATAGTCTACTTGGAGTCAAGTAGAGATGATCTTTTTAGTTATAGGATACGCTGATTAGATCAGTAGTATAGTTCGAGGAAGGTAGTTTTAAGGTGTTATTGATAATACAGAAAATATTAAATATTTATCTGCAGTGCATTTTCAAGCTGTCTGACAGAAACATATGAATGATAGTTTCTAACACATCAGTTTAAGATGGGGGTTTATGACCCTAAAAAGGTGAGTCATTTATTTTTAATGAAACAAAATCCAACGAAAGAGATCAGTTAAAGCATAGGCAGTTGCAGGAATGAACTCCTTTGGCAGCTATAGCATTCTTGTATTCTATTGCTCAATTAGATGTATCTGAACTTTTCCAATTACACCGAAAGTTCCTTTCCTAATAAGGCTCAGAGTTCAGTTGTTTAGCTGCTGTCCACACAAAAAACACAGGGCCTCTTGCACTCACTGTGTCAGTAACCTTTCATGCAGTCGTCAGTGCATTCCTGGGCTACACTGACTCATACCTTTGCCAATTAACTCCACATTTTCTCTACTTAAAATGCCTTTGGTTGGAAACACAGAAGAAAGAACATTTTTTGAGTTGCTGTTAATTACTTTGGTTGAGCTAGACTGGAGACAAATCGCTGTCTTTGTAACGCTCAGCCTGATTATGTTCCTTCCATTATAAATAACATGAGGAGGAATGGCCTGAATCAGTTTAGAGGGAAAAGCCTTGTATTATTCTATGTCTCACCATAATTCTCATAATGAAAAATGGCTTCATCTGTTATATCCTGTCATTTCTTTTTTAATGATTTTCATTATAAAACTATACTTCCTTGGCTTAATGGGCACTCTTCTTACACACACATACATATACAGACCCACAGCCTTTTCGCACTAGACTCATTCTTGCTAAATGTTATCTTTACTTGTTGTCTTCTTGGTCACTTTGCTCCACATTACTCCTTATTTTGGCAGTTGACTGTAAGCTTTAATCAGGAAGATGGAGACATTTTGGCAAGGACATAGCAGGGCAGCTACCAAGCAGAACCTGATGAAAATGCTTTTTATTAATTCTACGTCACCATTTGTTAGTTACTACTGTTCATGGTGGAACATACACTAATTTTATAATATCTATTAAACCATACATAAAAGTGACATCAAGGTATTGTTTACCTGACCAGTGATCAGAATTACTGCTATAAAAAATAAAGCCAAGGCATATCCCCCTAGAATGCTGTTCCCCTTGTTTCCTGATTATCTTCTAACTGCTGGACCCATTTTTAAATGTAGGTACTGCCAAGCAAAAAAGAAATGTTTAATGTTCCATCAAATCATTACAGTGCAGTCTACTGTAGACATTGAAGAAGCGTCACAGCAGTCTGCCTGACTCTCACACCACTCACCTATCTCCCTACCTTTTTTGTCCACACCATCCACTTACAGCTTTTCTCGTTTTAATCAACAACAGTCAGAGAAACACACAGAGATTTCTGTAAAGTGACTGCCACCCCTCATCTTGTAGTTACCAGTGCATCATTTACCACAAAAGTATACGTTGCATCCACTCCTCATCGTGTAGCTACCAGTCATCATGTACCTGAAAATTATATGTTCCATCCACTCCTCATGTCATAGCTACCAGCGCATCATGTACCACAAAAGCATATGTTCCATCCACTCCTCATCTTGTAGCTACCAGTGCATTACGTACCAGAAAGGTATACATTCTATCTTAACCTAGCACTGAAAATCTGATTTTATATTCAAACTACTTTGATAGACTACCTTTCAGTTTCAATGTGTATATCTCAAGGCTCTGTAATAAGCTGGTATTAAAAATGAAAATGTGTGCTGAATAAGAATTTTTAATAATAATAATTATCTTGATTCAAATGGGCGGCCACGGTGGTGCAGTGGTTAGCATTGCTGCCTTACAGCAAGAGGTTCTCCAGTTCGATACTTGGCTGGGGTGCCTTCTGTGCAGAGTCTGCATGTCCTCTCTGTGGTCGCGTGGGTTTGCTCCGGTTTCCGCCCACATCCTAAAGACATGCTGCAGGTGGATTGGACACTCTAAATTGGCCCCTAGGTGTGAGTGTGTGCATGTGTGTGCCTTCTGTGGAAGGTTGGGTGCTGGGCTGGCAACTCGACACCGTAAAACTCCACTGCCAATCATGAGTGGACAAGGTGATCTGCTGTGGCAACCCCTGACCGGGAAAAGCAGAAGAAGAAGAAGAATGATCTTGATTCAAATCTTAGGTGGTTAGAATACTGAACATGACTGACTGCAGAAAAATTCACTTTATTTTATATCATGAAATCTTACTGTATAACTCATATAACTAACAAGAAGGGTACACTAACACAATCTACACTAAACATGTAAACGTGAATACCAGCAAAAAACATGTGCAACTCTAAACTTACAAGTACTTGTTCTGACAACCAAACAATACCCATACTGTCAAATCATAAGATTTATATTGTAAAAGTGTATGAACTGCAGGGCAAGGTCATAAATCTAATAGTCAATTTGCCACTGGCCTGGGGCAATGATAATCTTGGGATCAGAACAGGGAAAGGGGTGTGACAGTCTAAAACTCTCTGCATAAACTCTCTGCATTAAAAATCCTACTCATTTGAAGTAGTGGCACTTCAAATATATGTTTTTTTGTATTTAACATTTTGAAATTCTATTAATCAAATTACTGTGCATCGAAAAGCTGTAGTATACTGATTATCAGTAGATCACTAGTACCACAGTCCACCTTGTTCAGTTATACAAGAAGGAATGTGCCCAATACACTTTTATTTTATCTGTTTATTTATTTGTTTCGTTAATTCATTCATCCATTCATTCATTCATTCATACATTTATGTACTGTTGACTGACTATCATTGTAAAATGTTGCGTTCCTACTAAGAAACAGATACCACCTTACAGTACTAATGGGCTTATTCACAGGAGCCACAATGTAACCATTCATCAAATAGGTCCCTCATGCTAAAAAGAAACTACTTGCAGTCTCTAAGACTATAAGACTATAGCCTATGTTGTGTCAGTGTTTGACAAGCTCAATTTCTTTATGAAGCAAGGTTCACAGTGGATGTGTTTTAGTCTGGAAAATGGGTGGGGAGTGCGCCTGCTTTTTATATGAAGGCACAGATTTGCAGATGCATCCTTATGATATATTCATCCCTACTGAACCAAGTGTCTGGTTGCATACTGACTTCCTCATTCTTAAATGTATACTACCTGCCATCCGTGCTTGTAAACATCTACAGAGGTTCTAGGCATCAGGCTTAGTCTTTTCTTTCTTCAAATGTGAAGGCGACATAAAAATGAAGCCAGCTTTCCAGACTGGCCCTCTCATAGGCTGACTTCCTCTTAAAATTATGGCTGTCAGCATGGCATGCAGACATTCTTTCACTCAGCCAGTGCACCAGTCAGCAGCAAGAATTCGCTATGGATAAGATGAGATCATTTACCTAAATTCATATTTCTCAACATGGTATGTTCTGAATTTAAACATAGTTAGGTGTTATGAAGGGGTTCCACCAGGTGACTGCTACTTACATAAAGTGATTTGTAAATTTGCTAGTCTTTAGTTATGTATATGTCTGTTTTTTTTTTTTTTTGTATAGTGGGTTAGTCCCATTAGATTTCTGCTTATTTTCATGGAAGAGCTGAGATAGTACATATACAGATTGGGGAAATTTAGCTGGAATTCTAGCGATTCCTCCTTATTTATTGGCGGCACTAAGATTGTTATTTTTGTAAGGGCAGTAGGGCATTCTGTGAGTTAGGAGTGGTAGAGGTGGGTCCCAGTCTACTTACTTCAATAGTTACTAATCTTGTGGATTCTAACTTGATTCCAAAGACAGTATTGCTTGTAGGAGGCATATCAACAGAGAATCTGAAAAAGTTGAAGGTCATTTCAGATTCCTAGGCAATGTTATTAGATTTCTTATGGTCTAACATTGTAAGGCGAGTTTAAGCTGACAAAACAAAATATTTTTGGGGTGCTGAATCTGCTGCTTGGAGCTATTGAAGTTGATGATAGCTACTCCCTTCTTCCCTAAACTGCAAACATTCCTTCTGTGGCTCGGGTGCATCCCTCCCATGTTGATGTTGCTGCCACTTAGCCTTCTTACAGTCAGCTATAGGAATGTTGCTGCCACTTAGCCTTCTTACAGTCAGCTATAGGAGAAGACACACTATCTACTTTAACTGTAGTGGGCAGGTATTATTTTTAGCAAAAACGTAGCTCGCCAATTGGATTGCAACCCCAGATATTCAGCTTAAGGAGTCCAGTTATGGCTTAGTATTTAACCTCTCAACTTTCCCTGTGCAGAACATCTTTGTTTTTGCCTCATATTTCTGTTGTTCCAAAAACAAATATGTGATTTTCTTGTAAATCGCTGAGGATTACAATTAATCAATAGGAGTGACCTCAGCACAAGAGCTTGTAGTAATTGGTTGTTTTGGACCATTTCTAGCTCTTTTGAAGTTCCCTGTTTAAAATCCGCGTTTGCGCGGCGCCGGTTTAACAAGGTTAAACTTTTTCTGGCTCCGCCAAGTCTGCTCTTCAAATTTTCCCTTAAGAAAGCTCTACTCTTATAATAATCAGTCTACTCGCTTTATTATAAGCCTAGCACTTGTTCTCAAAACCTCTCTCTTCTAAGTAAGCACTCTCAAACTAAAGTAAGCACTACATCCACCTACCACCCCTGTGAGTACCCACTTTCCTTAAAGGCACAGCACTCCCTTATAATATTCTAGCATGTTGAGTGGTAGATTACTAGCATCCTCTCCGGTTCAGCTGATTAATCTGGGATTCTTGAGACAATGCTACAATTGTCTCGTGTACACAGCCAACCTTCTCCTCCTCCCAACAAACACAAATACATGTGAGAGATGCAACTATATAGCCAAACTGGAGGCTGAACTCTCTCAACTCAGGACTGGCAAGACCAGACAGGAGGAGAAGGTAACCACACACACAGCAAACCCAGTCCCACATAGACCTACCACAACTGCAAACCAAACACATAATAACACAAAGACATACTCGGAGGCTCTAACAAAAAACTTACCAAAACAACAGAGGCTCCAAAGCAGACACCCAAAAATCCACCACCTCAAAACATAACACATGCAACACATACTTCAATAAATCAGTGTGTCAAACAATCACAGCCCTTAAGGCCAAACACCATGCCTGATACACTAGTAATAGGTGACTCTATAGTCAGACATACTGACGTTCCGCTTACCAGACTGAACACCTATCGGGAGCTAGGATCCACCACATAACACACGCACTCAGGTCACTCCAAAGCAAGTACAAATATGACTCCGTCATTGCCCATGCCGGCGTGAATGACCTGAGACGTACCTCCCTGGACTACATGAAAAGATACATAGAGGAGCTCTCTGATTATGTAGCCCAGGCTGGTATGACCCTGACCCTGAGCAGCATCTTGCCCTCACCAAGAATGATGCCACAATACAAAGACAAGATGATCAGCTTTAATAATTGGCTCAATTACTGGTGTCATTCTAGGGGGATCCAATGTCTGTCTGCTTAGGATGACATACTGGACAAGCCACGCTGCTTCGCAAGGGACGGCTTGCACCTGTCACCACTGGGCTTCCGGATATTGGCTAAGGCTCTTGCCACCCCCATAGTGCCTTTTTTAGGAAAGGCTCAAAAGACAAACCCACCTCCTTAGAAAACAAAAATGGAAAAAAATTAAGGGTAATGCTGCTCAACGCCAGAAGTCTAAATCTCAAGATGCAGGGTCTCAAAGCACTCCTCAGTATGGAGAACATTGATGTCTGTGCAGTAACTGAAACCTGGTTCAAGGCTCCTGAGAGCACCCCAGCGCTACCAGGCTATACCTCGTATCATGCTTTTCGGCCCCAAAACTCATGCCAAACTAAAAAGGGAGGGGGAGTGTCCATATTCATCAAGGACACCCACACCTCCAGGTTAGTGGCAACACACGAAGCATCAGAGACCATCCAGGTGCAACTAACCATAGGCAAAACTGCTATACAACTGGTAGCATGTTACAGACCACCCTCCCAATCTCAGGAACCCCATTCAGCCTTCCTGAAGACATTGGAGGATATGAATGTCTCACCAAACACCATCATACTGGGAGACTTCAACTACCCTAACATAGACTGGGTGCATTATTCTAGCCCTAACACCCTAGCCCAAAGGTTCCTGGAATTCATAAATTCAAATGCAATGGAACAGCTAGTCACCTCTCCCACAAGGGGAGATAATATACTAGACCTGATCATCACAAACATGGGGACAAAGTGCTCCACACCGGAAGTATACCCCTCACTAGTGAAATCTGACCACAAACTAATCATCCTGGATATACATATCCCACCTCCACCCCCAACGCAAAAGACTACAGTGAAAAACTTCTCAAAAGCTGACTTTACACTTCTTAAGACTGAGATGGTATCCTTTAAGCCCACTGGGCCAGTGGAAACCACATCCCACAATGCTGAATCCTTCACAAATGCTTTCTACGGACATCTCCAAGAATGCATGGATCATGCAATCCCAAATAAAACCAAGACCCTCTCCACCAAGGGCAGGCGTCCTGTCTGGTGGACCCCAGCCATAAACAAATTGTATAACAAAAGAAGGAAGCTACTGCACGACAGAGCAAAATCCCATAAAGAGAAGGCATCTCTGATCAGCACTAGTAGTAAGCTACATTCTCTCATAAAAACATCCAAGGCCAACTTTGAGAGAAAAATCGCTATGGACACTAAAGATAACCACAAGGCCTTCTTCTGCTATGTTAGAAACCTGGGCGGAAACCCTCAGATATGCTCAGAGTTAGTTCACAATGACAAAAAATACACTGAACCCACAGATATTGCCAACATTCTGGCAGACAGATTCAGTGCAAATTTCTCCCCTCCTTCACCCCCAAAAGAAGAAATACTTATCCCAGCTGAATGTAACCTCCCTGTCATCTCAGATGTCCAGGTGAGAACCGCCCTCAGCAAAGCTAAAAACACAGCATCAATGGGACCTGACGGTATCCCGGGTTGTGTGCTACGTGAACTCCAAGAGGAGCTAAACCCGCACATAAAAATGCTATTTAACCTTAGCCTTACTACAGGATATGTACCTGAACACTGGCGTACAGCAACAGTGGTCCCATACCACAAAGGAGGCACCTCTACAGACCCTGGTAACTACTGCCCCATAAGGTTAACCAGCCTGGTCTGCAAAGCTATGGAAAGAATCATTATGGAACTCATAAACAGAGACATTGGGGACCTACAGACACTTGATCCCACCCAGTTCGGCTTTGTAAAGGGCAGATCCTGCCTTTTGAACCTGGTTGACTTTTTCAAAACAGTCACTAGAGCCATTGATGAGGGCAAAGCAGTCCATACAGCCTAACTGGACTTGGCTAAAGACAAGCTCAACAGCTTAAATGTAAATCCATATGTCACAAGATGGGTTGCAAACTGGCTAAAGGATAGAACCCATAAAGTCAAAATCGCTGGAGCCATGTCAGACTCAAAGCCAGTCACAAGTGGTGTCCCACAGGGCTCTGTCCTGGGACCCCTCTTGTTAGGCATTTATTTCTCAGATGTGAAAGCAAACATGGGAGGATTGTGGCTGACAAAGTTCGCAGATGACTGCAAACTAGATGCCATAGTCGATACGCCAGCTGACACATACATCCTACAGAAAGGCCTCACTGAAACAGACAACTGGTGCCGGAGTCATGGCCTTAAACTAAATGCCAAAAAATGTATAGTCATCCCCTTTGGGAAAAACAAAGTACCCACAAATTATCACATAGACAGTTACCCACTGAGAACGGAAAAAGTAATCAGAGACCTGGGGACCCAAGTCGATAGTGACTTCTCATTTGACACCCACGTTGCCAAAGTGGTTAGAAAGACTTTCTACCTTGCCCACCTTATCATGAAGGGATTCACATCCAGATCAGAGGAGGTCATTGTACCCCTATACTCCTCCCTTATCAGGCCCATGATTGAGTACAATGCCCCACTTGGTATGTACCTCACCCGGCACTTGCAACAACTGGAGAGACCCCAAAAGTACCTCACCAAGTGGATCAAGGGTCTCCAACATATGTCATATGCTGCCAGACTAAAGAAACTCCAGCTCTATTCAGTAGCATACCGCCTACTCAGAGGTGATCTGTGCCTGACGTACATGGCCATGTCCAATCAGGAATTGATGGACATGCTCCACCTCAAAAAATCCAAATCCATCAGAACCACGAGAGCTAAAGATTTAAACCTCAGCACAAATATGAATAGGACATGCTGGAGGGACAGATTCATAACTCAGAGGCTTCCCATACTCTGGAACAGAATCCCAGTTCAAGTTAGGCAGGGCCCTTCACTGACTCTCTTCAAGAGAAATTTTGACGAGTGGATGGGAGATTGTAGGTTTACCCCGTGGGTCATCTCTGTGTCACTACTAGATAGAGGCACAGTAAACTAATTCTATTATGTAAGGGGGTCTTCACTGCGTCACTACTAGACAAAGGCACAATATTCTAAATCTATTCTGTACACTTTTGTACCATTATATGGGGTGGCGAAAGCCACATCACTATGGCTAGGCTTATAAATGCCCCAGGGCAGATAGCCTAGTACTAAACTATGAAACTATGAAACCTCTTATTGCTCAAACAGTGCATTTTTATACAAGTCCTGCTGCTATTCTATTAACTTTTAAGTGAATTAGAGCAATATTTAAATTCTGTCTCTGATTTTTTGGTGTTTGCCCCCCCCCCCCCCCCCCATTATTTTTGGTTTTGTCCAAAATTCCTGAGCTAAGAAGTTGAAAGCTATGTGAGACTGTGGTAAATTATGACGTTTGCTTAAAGAAACTTTCTGCTTGTAAACTCAACTGCTGAGGAACCAGTTACACATTATAAAACTGACATCCGAAAAGGTGGTGCCTAGTTTTTTTTTTTTTTGTTTTGTTTTTTGTTTACACAAGTCTTTAGCTTTCCAGGATATTCATACTACTATTGAGATGTTTCTGGCTAAAAGAAAATTGGTACTTGTAAGTTGTTCCACCTCCATAATAGTTTAATGATTATAGGCTCAAGGAGTATCATTCATTATAAGGGTCAGTTTGTTTCTTGATATGTTTGCAATGACGTCACATTTACAAAAGGACTGTCCGCCTGCTTTTTTATACAGAGTAAGGAAAGATGAATTTTTAATTGAGAATGTGAGCCCAAATGCATGAGATATGGTGGCAAAGAGCATTCTTGGTCAGATTTCTTAGGAGTTACCTGATCCCGAGTGGGATCCCTCTTCTCTTCCCTCTTTGCTTCCGAAGGAGTCTAAGATTTTGCTTTAGAGGACCACATTTTGCAAACTCATCGTGATTTGAATGTGGGTTTTGAGGACAGTTCTCTTACTGAATCGCATGATACCCATCCTTTTTCAGGTCTAGACTCTCCAGAAGGTGAATTAATTGTAAATCTGTCACCTATAAACAGCTAGAAGATATAGTAAACCTCCTGACCAACAAATATAGCTCCAATATTCTGCCAGATGCCCCTCAGGAAATATCCAAATCCATAACCCCACAAAATATCATTAGAGAACAGGCACTCAGTATGCTCCCCAAGGCCAAGTACACTGCATCAGTGGGTTATGAAAATATCCCAGAATGCCTCCTTATTAACATTAAATATGAACTATCTGGCCCATTAGAATCACTATTTAACTGCTATTACTAGTCATTGAATCCCTGCCAAGGTACAAATATCCTCCAAGAAGGCCACACAGTCTATAAATTGTTGCCAGAGTTATCGTATAAAACTGAATGCCAAAAAGTACATCATAGGATCTTTCAGAAAGACAGCCACCCCAGAAAACTAGTACATTGACAATACACCCCTAAGATTTGACTCTGTAGCCAGGAATGTATGTTGACAGTGATTTGGCATTTGACCATCCTGTGTCTGCTGTAGTGAGTAAATCATTCTATGTTGTACAAGTTACAAGCAGGAGTATGGGATCTAGATATGGACAAATTATCTTTCCATGATACTCCACTCTCATAAGACTATTTGAGTACAATGCCCCATTCAGCATGCACCTGCCCAGAATTGAAGCATCCACAGAGATTCCCCACAAAATACTACATGTTGTGGAAAAAAGTCCTATGCAGACTTACTCAAAGCCTTGTCCTTACATATATGATCTCTTACAGGCTACTGAGAGGTACCTATGCCTGCCCTACAAAACATCCTACGATCCAGCCCTAATGAACATGTTGCATATCTGTACAAAACTGGCATCAGTGACATCTGATCCAGGGATCTAAACTCTGCCAGAAATATAAATAGGGCAAATTGCAGAGCCAGGTATGTGTCTCAGAGGCCCCCCTTCTCTGGAACAGGCATCCATGTGAAGCAGAGTTCATCCCTGCACTAATTCAAGCAAAAGTTAGATCAGTGGATGGGGAACCGTAAATATATCCCTGCTCTGTCACCTATGTCTCTATTAGAGAGAAGAAGCTTGTAAATACCCAGTCACCCATATTTAAGTATATGTATCACCACAAAACCTCTTGGAACCAATACCTATCAGATGTTATTGGAAAGTGTGGATAGTCTTAAAAATGTCCCATTGGGTCAATAGTATAATAGTCTACTATGATACTAAGAGCCTAAAGTTGGAGATGCTGGTGTCAGTGAGGTGGGAAGATGTTTACTGCAGCACAGATTAGAAAAAAATGTAGTAAAAGGTGTAAAGACCATTCTTAATAGTGAACAACCTCAAAGCTACTTTGCAGAGGGTAAGCATTCTGAACTGGATAAAGGCTCAACTTCTGCTAAAATAAATTGATTATAAGCTGTTGAAGACAATTTTCTGTTGAAGAGTATATATATTTTCTGGGATAGATTCCTGTACTGGTCTGTTTTAGTGAGTTACAAATACTTGTGACATATTTACTTCTTCTTGGGGAGTGGAATGTGTTGGATGTTTGCTGTAGTTTTGGATTCATTATGCAGGATCACTACTGAAAGTAGTCAATCTTTATGCTCCTGTTACTTTTTCTAGATAGGTTTGGTGTTGTTTTCTTGTGTTAATGGATTGTTTCCTTCCTGTTAGCTGTATTTGTGTAGGTGACTTAAGCTGTTCATACAGTAAAGGTGGTTATCGCAGAAGGATGCAATGTTTCTTAGAAATTCACTGGACTGCAGGGATTTGTGGAGTGTCGGGTCAGGGACTAATACATTAGTTGTTTCTTTGCTACATTAACTGATTATTGCGTCATGCCTTTCAATGCACATATTCAGCCTTCTCATCTTCTTGAAGCTGCCTTTTATTGGAACGTTTCCTGGGTTGGTTCTTTTGGTTTTGGTTCGTAAAACACTTTTTTTAAACATCATGTTGTAATACTTTTAACCATTTATACAAAACATTCACAAATTACTTTGTTGCACGTTCATCTATGTGTTTATAAAACTTTCTTTACATGTTTCCATTGCTGCGAGATTCATACACACTGTGTGCTGGGCATACCTCTCAACTGTCCAGATTTTTGCAGAATGTTCAGACTTTTGCCACAAAATTTCAGTCTGTTCCTAATAAAATTTTTGGTTTTCTGGCAAATCACTGGGATGATCTGAGGAATAAAATGAGTAAATAATGTCATACATTTGAGTTTCTGATTTCATATCCTTTAGAAAATGCATTCTGATACATACCCTGTTATTCTAGCAACTTTCTAAGGTTATAAGAGCAAATCTGTCCCCTATTTTTGGGCCTTTATACCCCCATTATGTTCAGTGTTGTCCAGATTTCTTGGGCTAAGAGGTTGAGAGGTATGGTTCTGGGACAGCAGTAGTGGTGCAGAGTTTCAGAAAGCAGATGCTACAGTCATTAACTAGGAAGAGGTGTGAATGGGACCTGCCTGTTTACAGTTCCAAGGGATATTAAAAAAGGCCTCTTTCATGCAGAGGATGAACTACTGGTGAAGGAGACACACGGGCAGCTAGCATACAAGACTGCATATCCAGGTAATACACAAAAGGTTTCACGTCTGTAACATGTTAAAGTATCCTTTCATTGCTCACCTAAAAATACAGATCAGTGCTAAATATATCTGCATTTCATTTGAAGTCATTAGCAGAACTCGGTCAAATGTTTAAGCTTATACAGCAATTAAATTGCTTGTTACTGCTTTTATTGTGTTGTATTTTTTACTACATTGGACTTAAATCAAGTTTTACCACAGTGGGCATATCTCATGAGATCTACAAGTACATATTTGCTTAGCCTTATGTATTTAATTGTTTATTTACTTATTCAAATAAAACATTTTTCATATAAACAGTATGCAGTAAGCTAAACTTGAAGACACAGAATTCCTCATGCCAAGTCCATGTTAATATAAGAAATGTGATCATACCAACTTAGAACTTGTTTGGTTCTGTGTGGATAGAGCAACATGGTAACAATTTACACTACATTTTACTGTTGTTGTGGGTGACTTACTGTCCAGATCCCTATAGCCATAAACTGAGCACCAGGTAACTAACACAAAAAAGCATGATCACGCAATTATAACATGGAGTGGAAGTTAAGTTTAAGTTTCTCTGTGCCAGATGTACATTTAAGCTGATATCCACAGTGTTGTAACAGAATACACCAGTAAGATATGTGCCTCCATAACTCTTTCACATAAATAATCATGGTCACATGGTTAGTGTTACTATGGCATGATTCTCTATTTAAATAGCCCTATAGTCCAGGAAGTCGTGCTCTCCCTAACCCCCCTCCAGTGAGAATGACACCTACAAACAGGGAAAGACAGAGACAAGAATGATGAGTTTTCTTTGAATTTTTAGTTAACGGCTCATGGTCAGGATTTTAATAGAGCATTAAAGTGTGATAGTAATTTAAACACACTAGTAAATTTTACCAGTTATGTCACAGAGGAAATGACTGGCTGGTGGCTGGTGTTGTAAAAATGCATAGGGTGGGCCTTCGAAAGGGCATCAGCTCTAACCAAAACAAAAAAGGTGTTGCACCCATGTGCTTGTTTCTATATAGGTATATTTACAATAAACATATATGTAGACTAATGTTCCAGCACAGAATACAGAGTTTAACTTCCCAGTAGGAATAACTCAAATTGTGCAGCTCTTTGTTATTTGTCTTTAGTTGCATACATACTATGCTTTTTTAGACTAACATAATGGTCAAGGTGTTCACCTTACAAACAGAAGGTGCAGGGTTTGATTCTCACATGGGGTAATTGGCTAGGCTCAAAATGGCCCACAAGGGCAGTTAGCCTAGTACGAACCAATAAACGAAAAAAAAAAAAACACCCATAAGATTTGACCCAGTAGTAAGTAATATTGAAAGATATGGTGACAGCTATCTGGCCTTAGACCAGCATGTAACTAAGATAGTCACAAAATCATTCTATGTTGCTCAATTTATTGGTAAGAGCATGGCATCCAGGTCCAAGGATGTCATAGTGCCACTCTTTTCAGCCCTTATCAGACCTATCACTAAATATAATGTCATGTATCTAACCAGACACTTGAAACAGTTGGAACGCACACAGAGGTTTCTCACCAGGAGAGTTCAGGGCAGGAATACTCTGTCCTACACTGATCATCTAAAAGCTGTTCTCTCTCTCTCTCTCTCTCTCTCTCTCTCTCTCTCTCTCTCTCTCTCTCTCTCTCTCTCTCTCTCTCTCTCTCTCCCTGTATTCAGTCTCTTACAGGCTTTTGAGAGAAGATCTTTGTCTGGTTTACAAGGCTTTCTCAGACCCAGCCCTGATGGATCTATTTTACATACACAAAGCAAATAGCACCAGAAACACTAGAACCAAGGATCTGAATTTCACTCATGACTTAAAGACAACATGCCAGAGAGATAGATATGTGTCCCAAAAGATTTCTGCATTACAGAATATGTTCCCCATCCATGTAAAACAAAGTTTATCCCTGACCCTATTAAAATAAAATCTTGACAATTGGATGGAAAATCTTAAACTTACCCTGGTTTGGCCCCCATTCCCCTTATGAACAGAGGATGCCAGTAAGTATCAATAAGAAAAGTATTATTCTAACACCCCCCCCCAAAAAAAAATCCTTAGTTACCTTCATATGAACATGTTCACCCAATATAGATGACCATGACACTTGTGACCCAAATGGTTTGAGGTGCTCAGATAGGCTTGAAAGGGCCCTAATGGTCATTAGCCAAGTAACAACCTACGGACCTATGATTTTATGGTAACTATCCCTACAGTTATATCTGAAAGGTTGGAAAAGTTCAGTGATGATGCTGATTACATTACTGCATACTCAAGTTGCTCTGCAATAATACCTTGATGAACTGTTTAAACACTCAGACATAAATAAATTGTATTTTTTTAATAGTAAAAAACACAGCATAAGGTATTTAGGATTTTCAAACCTGAATTACCCATATGCAGTCGATAATGAGTTATAGTCAGTTTACATCCAAGATTTTGGGGTGATTTCTATGTAATTAAGTTTTAGTTAAAATGTTAACATTATTGTGAGGAAATCTTATTATATCATTAGAATGACATTGAAATTTCTTACATCAAGACATAGGAATGTATTAGTACTTTTGTATCAGACATTAGTTAGACCTCCCATTGAGTATTGTTCTTTCTTTTGTTCTTAAATTAGTAAACTGAAACGTATCTAAAGATATTTCACAAGGCAAATTCAATCTTTAAAAGCATTAGCATACAGTGAAAGGCTTTAGCATCTAAAACTGCACTCATTTGATTACATGTTTTTCTGAGGAGACCTACTTTGGGGACATATACATGTTTAAAGGGTGAGATATTTAGGACAATATTAGTTGCACATTTGGATAAACTCAAAAAAGAGAACACAAAGGGGTCCAAATATAAAGATGAAAGGGCTCTGAATGTAGAGGTGAAAGGGCTCCTAATGGAGACATGAAATCGGCAAGACAAAGATAGTAGTATTGCTGGAATTGAATTCATCCTCAAGTTCTGGTGAGTATCTTCATGTGGTAGAACCTGTATTTACAAAATCTCATCAAGACAACATATGTAGACTATATTTTATATATCATGGAGTGGGGTAGATCAAAAAGAAAAAAAGAAAAATGGGTGCAGAGATCCCAGGATAGAAAGTAGCCAGTTCAGGGGTACACACTGGGACCAAGACTGGAAAAAAGGCATGCAGAATTCTCAGAACATGAAAATATACCCACCAAAAGGCTAGGCTCATGGGGAGGATGCCCCCTGTGGAAGAAGGAGGTAGTAGTCCACAAATAAGAATAACATTTGGTCTTGATAAATGTGCAAAAGCAACATTTAAAAAAGAAAAGCTGCAGCACCTAGAAAATATCAACCTTGGACAGAAATGCAGTATAAAGGAACTTGAGCAGGAGGGTATGTATAAATATCTGGGAATATATGAAGTGTTGGCAATAAAACATGAAATGGAAATAAAGCTCAGTAAGAAATACTTCAGAAGACTAAAATGAATATTGAAAACTACCTTGACATCTAGGAAAAAATGTGTGTGGCATGTGTATGTATGTGTTTGTGTATGTATGCATATATCTGTGCGTGCATGTGTCTGTGTTTGTGTATGTGTATATCTCTCTCTCTCTCTATGTATATCTATATATATATATATCCCACAGACAGACACAGATATATGCACACACCATTTCTTTATGATCCTACTTGTAGATCATACATCGTATGAGGGCACTGAGTGCTCAGTACTGCTAGCTCTACTAATACTTTATAAGGGGTAGAGATTTAATGTGGGCAGAATAGCTGCATGCTTTTACGTTTTGTAGTGCATATGTAGATACCTGATATGAAATGAAGACGTATAGTTACACATCAGGGACCAAAAGGGATGCTGTTGGGATAGTAATATGCATGCATCTTCCAGAAATATATATTTTGTTTTTTGTTTTTACCCACTGAAGAATCATGTATCGTGCTAGATTTTGCTGATATCACAGTACAAGATACAGAATCAGAACACGTGGCTAAAAGTATACTCTCCCACTCATCCCATTTGAGCTTAAACAAATTCTGAATAAAAATTAAGTATAAGGTGGCAAGTTAAGTCTGCTGTCCACTTTCTTGGAGTTTCAGTATCTAAAAACAAAGTAAGAAACAGGCATAATTTGCGCAGTGCTGTATCATTCATGCATAATGCCATTCAACCGAAGGTATACGTCTGCAAATAACCTTCATTCGCTCATCCTCACATAGATCACTTCTGTTTTTTGTTCCAAATGAACTTAGGATTTTCTTTTTTGTTTTACAATTCACATTTCTGGACACATAAATTATGGCATAATTAGTTTAGCTGTATACATAAAAATGTGACAAATCTTGTATTTGGAAAAACAAATGTCACAATTCTTAGCATACATAATTCTTAGAATACATGACAGATTAATTGATGTTTCACTTGAATTTACTCTGTGATTTACTAAAGCAATAAATGATGACATGGTGTGGTATATTGAAGATTTACCCATGGTTGGTGTGGCTTAATCATGAGGGCGAAGCCCGAGTGATTAAATAAAGCCAACTGTGGGTAAATTTCAATATGCCACAACCACGGAGTCAGTTATTGCTATTATAAAATGACATTATTTAAGAAAAGAAATACTTAATTTTCTTAAATAATGTCTTTGTATAATGGCGCATTACTGTTCTTCCACTGATTGTGGTACACTGCTTCCCTGTTTTGATGTACTGAGCATGCGTATGGGACTTGCGTCCCACGCATACCCAGTACATCAATGCTTTGAAATAGAAGCAACAGAGAAAAGAAAGTTGCTCCGTTTTTTCTTTTTTCTTTTTATTTGTTTAAAAAAAAATGTTTTGAGGACTTTATACCAACGGAAAAAAGTCCGGGCGACCGGACCTTTTTTTGTTGGTATACTGTGGGATTTACAATGGCATGCTGGCCAATCAGTGTGCATGTTTTGGAATATTAATGGAGGGGTCATTGTATACCAGAAAATAAACATGAGTAGGTAGGTACATATGCTACAAGAAGCCAACTCTTATGCTTTTGCAAAGCTTTACTGAGTTCAGAAGATTATAAAACACCATGGCTTTAATAACCATAGGTCACTATTTCAAGGCTTACTGCTTTGTATTATAAAAAATATGCTACCAACAAAATTTGTGTGCATAACTGATAGTACAGACTAATCACTGAATGAAGCCTAGATATCTGCTACAGATGTAACTAAACATTCCAAATTCCTTAGACACTTTACTCATTGCTTGACCTATACTGTGCTATGGACGACTTTAATTACCATTTGCAGGGTAGTATTCCTTTACTAGTAAATACATCATCGTCGTCATCAATCCCCTTCTCCCATTTTTCTACATGGGGTTAGTGTGTCGTATCAATTGTCACTACTGAGATATGACTAACCTAAAGTTCAACAACTAGAGTGTTTCGATTTTACTGATGTCTTTTGCAGGGGTTCCTTAAAACGTAGTGAAGATTTTGCTGTTAATGAGCAAAGTTATTATGAGAAGATTGACAATGGATGTCTGCTTGAAATGTGTTTTTATACAACAGCAAACCCCATGCACCTACATACTGCCTGTTACTTGTTGCAAACACCTCCAAAATCACCATTGCATGCAAAAAAGACAAATACTCGTTTCTTTTTTCCACACAAAAAAATATATCTGCATTTCTCCTTTCTTCACTGACATTTGAACTGGAAAGCTTTATTGAAGGCACTTGTATTCCAGAATAAAGGAAAACTCTCCATTGATAGAGCAGTGTTATATACCTACAGGTGTATTAAAAATGACTGAATTATAATTATTTTTTGACATTTTTCTTTATCCTGAGTTACATGTCAATGTTAATATAGTGCCTGCAATCATAAAGTGGGTGTCAGATGTTTAGCATGCAGAGGTAGAATTCCAGTTTGTTATCTTATCAGGTTAGTAGATTATGAGCTGGATCCAGCCCTAGGTGACCTAGGCAACTGCCTAGGGCCTGCTGGCTTGGGGAGGGCCCAGTCACAAAATTAAATTAATTAAAAAAGAAGTAAAAGTAAAGTTTTCCATTTTTTCTATCCTGTAGTATTTCCTTGTCCTACTCCATGGTTTTTCCTGTGTCTATTACAGCTTTCCCAGCCGTCATGAATGCATGCGTAGTATTTCCTTTTCTCTGCATCTGCCAGCATCTTTATGCATGACAATTTCAACAAGTATGAGTGCATTTTAGAGGCACTGCCACAATTCATGCATTGCAAGTGTTAAATTTAAGGAGTTTTCTGAAAGAGATATGTCTCTGCATACCTTCATATATTAGCTTTCTCTCTGCACCCTTAATTTTCAAGTATACTATCTCTGAGGTCACACAGACTCAGAGAAAGTCCAAACAGAAAGGTAAAAATGCCACACAGACAAACCATTCAGAAAAAAAATTCCAAATGACCCCCTAAGAACATATCAGTGTTTGCTGGCTGCTGTATTCAGGCTGATAAAGCCAAAATCTCATAATTAGTGTGTACCCCCCTCCAGTGATACATGCAGTATTTTTTTCCAAGGACTGAGGTTCATTTCCTCATACTTCCAAAATGCAGTAGAAGCAGTGCTACATTAAGATGGATACTAAACATGCTGAGAATGTACTTCCTACACAAAAAAACAAAACAAAACAAAACAGAAGGGGCTTAACTCATTACAGTCGGGTAATGCCTGCAGGTGTTTCTAAAGATATATCCTACTGATGCCTCTAGGCATCAAATATTGCTTGTTCTTATTTGCATTAATAATTTCAAAACCATGCTACATATAAAGTATTAAAATATTTTATCTTAAAGCTTGCACAATGGCAAACACAAATGAGTTGACATTTGACCTCTGTGTAGTGCAGGTAAAGAGATATTAATTCTTCTTCATATTACATTTATTTTTAGTGTCATAAATGTCATGCTTTCTCAACATCTGTATGGCCAAACAGCACAGACAGTGCTTATCCTCATATCAAAGTTCTCAGCTGGATGTACAGAATACTACTAACGGTATGTGTGCACATTGAGTGTTTGCTGAGATATTGTAAGTTGTTTACAAAATATTATAAATGTAATACTTACTATGTTTACTGTGGCATATAAAATCCAGTTTAAAGCCTAAAACCTAAATAATACTAGCACTATAAAAATAGTTAGTGCTGAAGAGTTTGCCATTTACACTACTTAAGGAATCCCTATTATTTGAAACATGAAAACATCATTTGATATTATCAAAAAGTGTAGTCTCCTCCCATAGGAAGTTACAGTGCAAACTTCCAGAGCGCCATTGGAGGGAATGACCTAATGTGGGTACACAACACTATTCTGGGATCCTGAGAAGGAATAAAGATAAAAATGAAAAATATGGAACAAAAAGAGGAGTACACTACCCAGACCGAGGAACAAACCTGAGTCTGACATGCGGAAATGCTATTTCACAAAAAAAGAGAAAGAGGTAAATGGAACATGCTCCCACAAATGCTGATGGAAAGTTAATCAACAAAGGAACATGAGAGATTCTGAGAGAGCAGGAAAAAGGAGAGAACAGAAGCAGAAGCAAAAACAGAAACAGAAGAATGTGTCAGTTGTGAGGTGCTAGCTGTAACAACTGTGCAACAGTTTCATTCTGATAGCATTTTTATGTATGTAGGCAACAATTTATTTTTGGCTCTGTGCTGTACAAAAGCAGCATCAGCTGTTTGTTGTTTCTTCACTATACTTCCTTGATGACTTCACTACCTTTACCTTACAGGTCCATTCACCTCATTGTCAGTGACAACCGTGCATCCCTGTGTATGATGTGAGTCTTATTAATCATTTATTCCTGCCTTGGGTGCCTAATCACCCAATTCAGAGTCAAATGGTGGAGAATAGATTATCCTCCTAAAAAGAAAGAGAGGCCTATCTTCTGATTTCTGCCCCCTCCCTGCAGTGCTCACCAGAGGTCTACTCAGTGGTATCTTTTTTGTGAAGCATGCCCCTGCAATTGTACTTGCAGAGGTGTAGTGTCTGCTTGGCACACATTCTCAGTCCCATCTTCACTGTCTCTGCTCCTAATAATTATTCTTACTGTGAAAATCATACTCTGAAATACAATTTAACGTTGTTGTCAGACATTCATGCAAGATACTTTAAACAACTGATATGCTAAGCTGAAATAAACCAGAATGCAGACAGTCATAGTCAAGCTATGTAATAGTTCTGTGATGAAGTAAAGATATACATTTCACCAAACAAATTTAAAAGATGTACCAAAGTAATTAACAAGTATGCATTATCATTTTATAACATTAAAGAATAAACTGATAATGAAATAATTTGGAAAAAGGGTGCAGTGTCTAGTATTACATTTGAATTTGGCACATCTTATTTAAATTTGAGTTTGGCACGTCACATTTTCAGTCAACATAAAAAATGTTCAGTCAGCAACAAAAGGTTACAATGATCAAAACCAACTCAAAAATAACCACAAAACTTTAATAGCTGTTCAGCATTTTTGATAATGAATTCCTATGTACTTTAAAGGACGAAAGTGGTAAACAGCTATTAAAGTTTTGTGGTTAATTTTGTGTTGGTTTTCATTGTTACTTCTTGTGGTTGAAAGATTGTTTTGTGTCAACTCCACCCGGTAATTTTTGGGCTGTGGGCCTTGCTTTCTACTGCAGGATTTATCTTTTGCGATTACAGATCCTTTTCTTGCTTTACACCACCTTTTTCGTATTAATGACAGAAAACCAGGAAGAATTCTGACACTTTTTTCAGAGGACTAATGCTAATCATGCTAAACATGTTAATCAGCTACGTTCTGTGGTAAAGGTGCAGAGTTTGAACCTTTACAGGCAGCGCAGTGGTGCAGAGGTTAACATGGTTGCCTCACAGCAAGCGGTTCTCTGGTTCGATTCTTGACTGGGGTACCTCCCTGCATTTGGGTGGGTTTCCTCCCAGATTCCAAAGACTTGCATTTGGAGCATTTCTTACAGGCCTCCACTAAAAATAGGCTGTCCTAGGACTTTCCCAGTCAACAAATGTTAAATAAATAAACACGTCATATACACTTTTTGTAAAAATAAGTACTAAACATGCACATTTAAATATGTCACAGAACAATGTTCTTTCAGTTGCAAAATATTTATGAGGAAGAGCAGTATAGCATAACACAGCATACAATCTTTGACAAAATACAAAACAAAAACTGAATTTACATTTTTGCTCATTGTATAATAATGGATTATTTTTGATATTTGTAATAGCAGTGCTTTTCTTTAAGGCAGACTACCAGATTTTAAGTTTGAAGGGAAAGTGTCCTAAGTACTTATTGGCTGTATTGCAGAGAGAACCAAACAGAACATATGCAGTTTGTTAACATATAAAAATAACAGGAATGACTTCCTTAATTTCTAGCCTCTGCAATCAACTGTCCTTGATCTAAATTTGTTGATGGAGTAATAACTCTTCTGAAAGGAAGGTGTTCTGCCTTGTTCTTTCACTGCTCACTGAATACTTGAAAAGAATTAAATGATTCATACTTCCTACCATTTTCTTTTTAATAAGAAGTTGTGTCATCCTGTGCAGAAGAATATAGTTCATATTTCTTTATTCTTAAAGTGAACTGATCTGTTTCTTCCTGTTACAGTTGATTTTTGTTTGGTTAACAAAAGACTTTATGCGGCTGTATCATAAAGCTTTCACTTCTAACTTGATGTATTTGCAGACCTACATTTTTCTTTGCTTTTTACATCAGAAAAAATGTTTCTGCAGCTACTGATGGCAAAGTAATGCAAATATACAGTTGAATGTTTGCATCATCCTTATCAGTTTGGTAATATACTGGTACAGTGAAAGGAAAATTTTACATTTCTGTCCTGAATAACTCCTTTAGATAAACATTATATCATTTTTCTGTCTGCCTGCAAATACACCCTTTAATTTTATTTTTATCACTTTTTTCCCAAAGGTCATATTAGAGAAACAAGTTCTGTCGTATGTCTTAGAAACTGCTAGCCTACAGATAAGCCTGGTAAAAAGGGGATTTACTTATGATCTCACCAACAATTGTGGCCTGCAAAAGTATGGAAAGGGAAATGGTGCATTCCTGGTCAAGCTAAATTCCCTATGGATCATACACAGAGACAGTTTGTAAAGGCAAGCAAAAAAGAAAGTGAGAAATTTCAAATATGAACCTATTGGAAAAGAACAGGCAGGATAAAAGGAATGTGATGGATGGAGAAAAGTCTGTGAAGAGCTGCAGGACCAACCAAAATGGAGACAAGAGAGAGAAGACTTAAAGAGAGATGTTATGCTCATTAGCCATGCTGGTACTTATATAACTTCCAGGCTATATAGGAGGTAGTCTGCATCTAAAAGGGCAGAACAGAGAATCCCTGCCACCTTTAAGCATCTCAGACCCAAAAAAGATAATCTGCAGAGGCTTTTGCCCAGAGATTGTTGTAAAGATGCTTTCATGTCTGCATAGTTTGGCAGATGACTCAGAGGGTTAAGGCTATGAGTTGTTAACAATGAAGTGACATACAGTGTCAAACACTTTATTGTAACATACATATTCTCTAGCACCATAAATAGTGGCTTCAGTGTAGAATAATCACTAATCTAACAAACTATAAACACAGTAGTAAACACAAGCAAAAGAACTCAAACCAATAAAATTACACAATCAATTAAAACAAAATTTATCAATTATTTAAACCATTAGTGACTTAAAGACACATTACAATAAAATACCACTTCTTAAAAATGCTTACTATTTATATCTGTGGTGGTGGTGCTGCAGTAGCATTGTCGCCTCACAGTCAGACACTGTCCGGTTCGATTCTCTGCTAGAGCGTCTTCTGCATGGAGACATGCGTGAATGGGCGTACCTTCGTTGAAGGTTGTGCATCAGGGCTGGTAACTCGGCACGTAAAAATCAACTACCAATCATTAGCGGACTGGAGTTCTGCTGTGGCGACCCCTAACCGGGAAAAGCCAAAAGACATATCAAAAATACTTACTATTTATATCATTAAAATGCAAAGTACTAAACTTTACTATAAACGCTGTCTCTTTATATTACATAGAATAACAAACCTGCCTTATGCAGAATGCCTTAAAGCCTTTCCCCTCTACTCAGTCTCTTATAGATTGCTGAGGGGTGATCGATGTCTGTCTTGCAAAGCATCCATAAACCCCACACTTATGAATCTCCTGCATATTCATAAGTCAAACAGTACCAGAGATAAATTCTATAATGTTGTATCTTTCCTTATCACTTAAAGATACCTGCTATAAAACTGTAGCCTCAAGTAATGTGTCACTGTTGTGTTTGTAAGAAAAATCCATAGCAAAATGTACTAGCTTCTTTTTTGCATTTCAAATCCCAGATATGCTGCTATAATCTTGCTTTAAATTTTTTACTCTATATAAATTAAATTATAATGGTG
Source organism: Protopterus annectens (assembly GCF_019279795.1). Classification (NCBI taxonomy): domain Eukaryota; kingdom Metazoa; phylum Chordata; order Ceratodontiformes; family Protopteridae; genus Protopterus; species Protopterus annectens. The sequence continues at coordinate 64,098,116 of NC_056731.1, forward strand.
TCTTAAAGCCTTAAAACTTGACATAGTATCAAAAGAGCACCTCTCCATCACATGACATTTTTTTTTAAATTTTACAAACTTTCTCACTTTTGCATAACAACTACAGCAATGTCCACAGGGGAAGCTATCCCTGGGACTAAGAGAGGCATTTATAGTCATTATTTTTCACATAGTGAATAAGTACCAAGTAATCTTTAATGTTCTTTCCACTCATATATGCAACAGAAAAGTTTCTAGAAAAATAGATTGTGAAGCCATGTCATCTATAATATAATTCCAATATTTTTGACTTGTTTTATCACAACATCCGTCAATGCATTATATTCTGTTACAGAAATAACATATGTTCTTTCTGATGTTTTTACTGACTAAAAATATTGATCATGCATGTCTATATTTACAGATTGCTAGAATAATTGTTCTCTATCTATCACAGAAAATTCATTATAAGCCTTTTGAACTGCGTCAATGCTGTATCCATAATTTACATTTTTTTAAACAACTGGCTTGCTTTTAGTAAAAAATCTAACCTTGAACTACATGGCATTGTCACTCTAAGTAATTCACTATATGGTATGGTATCTGGATATATGTGATGGTGTGTTAGATGCAGACTACCTCCTATATAACCTGGAAGTTATATAAGTACCAGCATGGCTAATAAGCATAACATCCAGAAAATTGATATTTGTTGGACTGGCTGTTAACAAACTGCTTCCTGTGGTACAGGGTGTGATTCCCTCAGCCTTCATTTGCTTACTATGTGACCTTGAGCAGGTCACTTATCCAGACCATGCTTTGGGGAAGTTAGGAAATTGGGCAAGGCTCTTTAATGGTCTCCTGGACTGCATACCTAGTAACGGCCTGTGAACTTTATAGAATCATAGATTTACAGACTGCTATTAGGGGTAATAACCCAGGGGCTTTTCTAACCCTAGCCAAGTTTCCCCAAAAGAATAATGATGCCCTGTATCCAAACAAGGCATTGAGGGACAGGCATGTATAAGCTACCTCTGTCCATAAGGGTCATGGGTGCCAGGCCAGGTGTAATTTTCTATTCCCTATCCACAGGTCTAGGTTGCACTTAAACTGGTTAATACATAAACTCAACTTTACTTGGATGGGAAGCCTGTTCCATAGGAGGGGCAGTCTCTGGGAAACATATCTGTCTCTCCAGCATGTTCTATATAAGTCACAGACAAAATCCAGATGCCTAGACCTTGTATCTCTGTTACTGCTTGACTTATGAATATGCAGGAGATTCATAAGTGTGGGATTTATGGATGCTTTGCAAGACAGACATAGATCACCCCTCAGCAATCTATAAGAGACTGAGTAGAGGGAAAGGCTTTAAGGCGTTCTCCTTTGAAGGCTGTGGAAGCCGAGGTACCAGAATAAATTCCTTCTGTGCATCTGTTCGTGTTGGTCCTGCTTTTTATGGTGGTTTTGTACTGTGCGTTCTGCGTAAGGCAGGTTTGTTATGCCTTGTATTCTTTTTGTAAGGAACCTCTGAGGTCGCTGTAGTTGCTGCATATGCCTGGTCAGGTACATACCAAAGGGTGCATTGTACTCTTTGACTGGTCTGATAATGGCAGAGTACAGTGGGGTAATGACCTCTTCTGACATGGATGCCATGCCTTTATTTATAAGTTGCAGAAAATAAAAGGATTTCCTCACCACTTTGGCCACATGGTTGTCGAATTTAAGTCTACTGTCTATGTCCACACCCAAATCCCTGACCACACCGGGTTGACTATTAGGTGCGGATTATCAACATGATAATTAGCTGGGATGGTTGACTTTCTAAACAGTACAATTATGCACTTCTAAGCATTGAGTTTAAGACCATGGCTTTGGCACCATTTTTAGTAAGAGATAGGCCTTTTTGAAGAATGCTACTGTCTGCAGGTGACTAGATATTAACCCCCATCTTGTAATCATCTGCAAATGTAGTCAACCATAAACCTTCAGCATTTGCTTCCATTTCAGAGAAATAGATGCCAAAAAGGAGTGGGCCTAGTACTGAGCCCTGGTAATTATTGGTCACTTGGTGGAGGTGGCCTTACTTATTTGACTTCCTGGGTCATATCAGTGACTCAATTGGCTATCCAGTGGGTGATAAGCAAGCAATAATGCCTGACAGAGTGTGTGTGTTAATCTGTAATTAATGCCCACCAGGGATGTCCTGAGGCCCAACGCCACAGCAATAAAGGGGCTAGTGTGGGAACCAGAAGTCAAGTGACCAGATGTATGTAATGCCATTCTGTAATACAGAGCTGAAATGATGTTTTAATAGATGAGACAGAAGTCTCAAGGCTATCTGTTATTGGAACTGAGATGTTATGCTCATTAGCCATGCTGGTACTTATATAACTTCCAGGCTATATAGGAGGTAGTCTGCATCTAAAAGATCATTTACCCACTTCATCTTGCTTTGCTTTAGTAAGTAACCAGGGAATAGCAATTCTTTAGATCAGTCAGGAAAATATAGTGAGATTAGTTAAGTACTGTTTTTCTGTATCTGTGCGAATCTATCAATCTGAGTTATTTTTAATATTTCCTGTGGCTGAAACTCTGGTGTTTATTGTCAATAGATATTTAGTATGTTTATGTTATTTTATTAATTATTATTAAATATATTTAAACTTTTCATCATGGCTGGTCTTTTTTAGGAAATATTTAACCTTTGAGAGTACTTATATTTATTTGATGACACTGTGGCTGCTCCTGAAAGTCTTGCTGCATTGCTCAAACACTACCATTTTGCATTAGTATTAATTTTAATCAGTGTGATTAGTTACCCTTGTAAGAGCCTTAGAGTAGCTGGCTTTGGAGAGTTCTGGTGACAGCATCTACCTTATAGTCTGGGCAGAGGGGCCATAGCTGGTAAATCTGTACCAGACTTTCCCAGGTTTGTGTGTGTGTGTGTGTGTGTGTGTGTGTGTGTGTGTGTGTGTGTGTGTGTGTGTGTGTGTGTGTGTGTGTGTGTGTGTATGTGTATGTGAAAATCAAATCTAGCAGGGACACAGCATTGGTTTCACATAGAAGGTGGTAGAGGGCTTGGCTTTAGAACACTGGGCTGAAGACTCAACTCTACAGCTGTGGTTAGTGTAGAGTCTTATTTGGGACCTGGTGAGAGAGAGAAAAACCCAGCCCTAGGATGGGAGTGTGTTCCCTATGTACTCTTAAGGGAAATTGTGCTTGGTGCAGACAGCTGCATCTGAAAATACTGGGATGTATCTATTTTTGTTCCAAGTGAACGTCCCTCGCCGGTGTCCGTGGGGAGGATTGATGCTCCTTGATTACTGGCCCAGAGTAGGGACAGCACAGTTGAAATCATAATTTGTACCTTTTAAAATAATCTACTGTTCAGAATATATTTGCATTTGTTTGGTTTATGTTTTTTTTACTTGCTTTTCTAGAATATATTCAAGAATGTAAAGCTATACATATGCCAGGCAAAAAAACAGAGAAAAGATAAAAATAACCCATTGTAGTATTCTAAAGTCTTGAAGCATTAAAAATTAAGTAATAACTAAATTACCAGATCAAGAATTCTGTTCAAGAACTGCATTGCAGTAACTCCTGAATAGGATAATAACGTGAATATTTCTAACAGTTCTCAAAGCCAAAATGTAAGCTTTGCCATACAAACTGCTGTTCATCATAATGTAACAGAGGATGGTTATGGACAGACCAACAGATATACAGGCAAATAGGTCAGGTAGCAGACATATGATTAACATAAGCTTAAAAAGGCAGACAGGAAGATAGAATGGTACACAAATATTATATGCATACATGCCTAAACATATCTATGCATATATCATATCAAATAATAGTGTCATTTTTTTTAAAGTGAATATAAGACAAATGGCTAGAGAATTTATGCATCTCAGTTATGATAAAATAATGATAGCTTGTAAGCTGTCAGACTGTTCTGTACAGGGGTTTGATAGGTTTCAAACTGTCTTTAAATCAGATTTATGATCAGTTATACATGGGGGTACCAAATGGGTGTGCTGCCATCCATCCATCCATCCATTCACAGCCCCTTTTTCCCATTTTTCCACATGGGGTCGGGGTTGTCACTTCAACAACGACAACCATCTAAAGCCAAGGTTTACACCACCGGGTGGCTAGCCCTGCAGCAGGAGTTCTTCCACACCACACACTTGCATGCACACTCACACCTATGGCTAATTTAGAGTGTCCAATCCACCTTACTGCATGTGTGCTGCCCAGAGTACCAAATTCCATCACTTAAGCCCTGCTGGATAATAAATAGAAAGATAGACTGATACACAGGGAGAGGGTAAGCAGATTAGCTAGAGAGATGGAAAGATAGGCAGATGCACAGCTGACAGACTATGGGGATACTTATTTAAAGCATGTACTGAACAAAGGTTTGCATGCTAGGTTGTGACAGGCTTCAGTGCTGTTATAGAGTTGATTTCCATAAAAGCATGATGTTATTTTGTGCAATTAGGTAAAACTGAAATTACTAAATGCATTCTAATTCTGAAAGCCCTTTCAGAGATTGAATGCAGTTTGTCAGTCTTCAGAGATTAAAATATGGAGAACATCTGGAAAGTAGAAAATGCCCTTCCAATCTCATAAAAAGTATAACATGCACACATAAAGTGCAATTTGCCTCATTTGTATACTGCAACCTTCTAGACTCTGACCATATTAGACAGTACTGAAATACTAATATTTAAAATAACCCCAAGACAATATGCAGGGCTAGTTTGATCAGCATCATAAATCTGGCTTATCCTCAGAAATTCCATTCCACAGTGTTGTAATCATCACTTGTCAGCTATCCCCTTTGGGCACAGGATATATAAATCAGAGAGCTGTTTGCTCAGAGGAAGGTTTCATTAAGTCACAAATCCCATTTTAGAATGTGTGTGATCCAAATGAGAACAGCAAAATGACCTTGTATGAGAACATCTGAAAGGAGTTCCAGCTATGGTCTCATTTATTTAATGAAGGACTGTATTCACAAGGAGAGGAAGGTGCAATTCACTGAAGTCTAAAATCCTATTTGTCTGCACTCCATTCTCATTAAAATATACACAGCCAGAAAACTGAGTAAAACTCAGCTATTTATTTATTTTTTACAAGCTATTATTAATTAGGCTTACTAAGTATAAGTGACTGCAATAATTCAATACAATCCTCCATTCAAAAAGAGGCAGTGATAAGAGTACAGACAACACAGTCAATTTTAATGCATTATACATGTTAATGTTGACCATTAAAAAAAGGATAAACCAAGAGCATCAAAGTAGCAGTTTTATATATATATATATATATATATATATATATATATATATATATATATATATATATATATATATATATTAATTACTGGTGCCCTAAAAAAGGATAAACAAAGACGTCAAAATAAAAAAAAGTCTTAGTTCAAATGCAGAAAAGGCTTGCTTTCGCCAGTGAAAAGCAAACAGTGTTTTAATAGGGAATGGACTTCATTATAAGACAGTAATATTAAGGTTTACTAAATGTCCAGGTCTCACGTTCGCTGCTGTCTGCTTACAGTTTTGTTTTCTTAAAAGGTTCGTAACACATAGTTGTTCATTATATGATTTTCTCTGCTTAAGAAACCATATCTGGAGTAAAACATACTAGCAAGGTAAATGGGTACCTGGAAATCAGAAGGTTCACCCTATCTCTTTTAAAGTTTAACTTTTTGCAGTATTTATCTGTCTGATGTAACAAGGCAGGACTTAGAATTTTTGCAGTACTGTGGCTTGATACATTAAGGATAGTGTGACTGCACTTTGTGTTATCACTGTAGCTTCAATAAAGTATATATTGGGTATTGTTCTCTACCTGCTTGAAAAATTGGTCTTTCAAATCACAATCTGTCATGAAATAAACACATAAGTATGTGTAACATATTATCATTTCAGTTCATAATGATTAAACACTTCTGTGATCCAACTTGCTGTCCTTTGAGTCTCAGAGTTATTTACATGCACACATGTGCACAGAGACACACACACGCACACATGCGCGCACACACACACACACACACACACACACACACACACACACACACACACATACATATAAACACACACACACACACACACACACACACACACACACACACACACACACACACACACACACACACACACACACACACACACACCATGCATTTCCTTAACAATAAGAAGAATGGAAACTTTAATACCCAGCGTTACTGACCAGCTGTAATCTTCACTGATTTAAAAAATCAACAATTTTACAGGCTACAAGACAAAAATATAAGACAATATCAGGGACATTCTGCTAAATCAGGGACATATGAGGGCTTTGCTGATATAATTCCTCAAGGCCCTCTGCTTTTATAATGAAGCCACCAATATTTGAGAGGACCGACCTATGGCTTCTGAGAGATCCTCATGGAACCTTCAAGACACGTTAGATTAGGTACAGACAACATAAGGAGTAAAAGAGCTTTCATTACATTAATAACAGCAGACCATAGCTTGTGAGTACTGGAAGCTCTGCTGTTCCAAATAGCAAATGCTCAAATCTTTTGATAAAAGCAGGTTGAATAAGATACAGAAGACTCTAGAAGCTCTCAAAATGGGACATGCCATATTAGTGAAGTAGGGTGGCAAAGAAAAACTGACATTTTCCAATAATGCTAACACCTAACATAAAGCCTATAGCATACAAATATCCTGAAAAAGTGACCAAAAATATATAAACATCAGTGAAGAGTGGACATTAATGATGTGAGCAGCTTCAGTAATTCATCCTATGACAGTGGGTCCAGAAAGGGAATGGGGGCCATAGGCAGTGACATTGCAATTCAGGTGAAAACTACAGTACCTGCTTTACACATACCAGGCACTCAGCTCTCCGTAGAAGACAGCTGTGATAAATCATCAAAGTCCAAGGCAGATATGAACCAGTAACAAGACACATGCATTATCATAGTCAGTTCATTTAGCACCAATTACCAAAGGCTTACCAGTACAGCAGACAATGAAGGCTGAGCTCACAGTGGCAGAGGAAATGGTCAGGGATTAGATAAAATATCAGTAGCAGCAGGCACTTTTTTAAAGAGTGCCCAGGATCCCATTAATTATATCTACTCAGTGGTTTTAGTTAGCCTATTTATTGAAGTACTACAAACATCACTCCAGTAGGAGTAGACTAATTAAGGTAGCCCCGTCTATAGCAATTTGACAAGCTGCAAATGCCTGTACATATTAGCTTTGCTAGTAACAGTGTAAAACTTTTGGGTGGCCACAGTGGTGCAGCGGTTAGCGATTCTCCGGTTTGATCCTCGGCTGGGGTGCCTTCTGTGCGGAGTCTGCATGTCCTCCCTGTGGTCTCATGGGTTTCCTCCGGGTTCTCCGGTTTCCTCCCAAAGACATGCTGTAGGTGGATTGGACACACTAAATTGGCCATAGGCATGAGTGCGTGCGTGTGTGTGCCTTCTGTGGAAGGTTGGGCGCCGGGCTGGCAACTCGACACCGTAAAACTCCACTGCCAATCATGAGCGGACAGTGATCCGCTGTGGCGACCCCTAACTGGGGAAAGCTGAAAGAAGAAGTAACAGTGTAAAACTTTTATTACTCCCAGTGACAAAAAGGTAAAATATACTTAGCTGTTGAAATACAGGTTGCAAAATTATTTTACACATAGATAAGTACTTGACAACATATTAGAATTAGTATCTGTCCCTCCTTGTGAGGGACAGTCACTCTTTGGGCAGTTGTGTCCTGCAAACAAAAAAAATGGCAAATATATGAGATTTTAGGACAGGAACTATTTTGTAAGTTTTCTTTAGTAGTTGCTTAAAACAGTTATTTTGTGTCTGCAACATGTAAATATATGAAATAACATAAGCAACTCAAAAGCTACAAGACTAAGCTTTTACTTTGGCAAAAAAAAAAAGTGAAGCTCCATGCTTTGCACTGGCTGTGGGTATGTTTTGTCCTGAAAAATCTCAAGTTTCTACGAAAAATGTTCTACTTTGGGCATTTGAAGAGGTAGCAATCCTACCACATATACCAACCTGCTTATTTACATACACCTTATTTAACAAAAACAAAGAATCAAGCAAGAAAACAAATTAATAAGCAACACATGACTGTTACTGAGGTACAGGAATAACACAGGGAGCATCAGTGCTACAGACTGAGACTGGTTAAGGTAGGAAACCTCAACTTTGTCCACTATCAGTTGCTTGCTCATCAGAAGAGGATTAACTGAGTCATACTCTTCCACATCTCTGACATTTGTCATGTAAACATAGCCTCCTGCTTCACAGAACAGCAGACATGTATGACATGTGTCCTGTCATGCAGACCTAATCTCTATGGTGACCTTTCCATAGTCAAAAAGGTGTTGGCTTCCTGGCTAAATAGTATTTTAATGGCCTACTTGGAATGTTACAGACAACTCTCAGTAATCTGTATGCATGATACTGTTTTCAGTCCACAGCTCTATGGTGTTACATATTAGATAGCAGTTAATGCTCCCTAACACCAGTGAGTATGATGTGTCATCAATCAGTCACAGGGCAAATTAACAGGCCATCCTAAAGCTCTATGCACAATAAACTGAATATCTGATATCCTAAAGTTCTCACTTAGACCTCCTATGAGAAGCAGATACCATCACTGTGAAGATATGTGTCTGACAAGCTGACTGCATGTACAAAGTACACATACAACATACCTCAGAAACATCTAATAGCTGGGTATAAAACAGCATGTACAATAATGTTATCAGATGTAAATGCATTCCAAACAGCAACAGCAAAAGAGGAACACCTGCATGGGAAGGTTGACTATGTGTGGGAGCAAGGAAATAGAGTAAGCATCGGCATCATGTATTGTCAGTTACACACTACAACCATGGATAATGATGCCAGTTTGCTATTCTAAAATGTATACACCTGTATAGTCAAACATAGGTGTCAAGGAAGAGAGTTCTGTCTTTCAAATGAGCAGCTTGGACACATAGATTAGATATATTTGCTATAGACATAGGGGTATTTACAGTCTAGTCCAGACAAAGACTACAGAGTGATCTTTAGTTCAGCCCTGTTATATAACACTGAGAGATGCAGACACATTGCAACATGATTATGGCTGTACCTAACAAATGGAGCTAGTGAAGATAATGGCTTTTGACAGGACATCCTAAGAAAAGAGATTGGGATGCACCTCAAATTTCAACGGGGCATGCACCAGGGGTTTACTATCATTATTGCAAAAGGCAAAACATTTGCCGTTCGCAATAACGAAAATAAACATCAAATCTCTACTCTCCAATCCTACACAATAATCACCGAAAACATCACGTGATAGCCGTATAGGAGCTGATGTAAATCAAACTCCTATATGACATATCACATTTTTGCAGGGGGGCTGCACTCCCCATACCCCCTGCTACTAATATATTCCAACTCCGACATTGCACTACAGTGGGGATATGGATGAATTTCCAAAACCCACTGTACTACGATCTCCGTACATATAGTCGAACACACATGCAAATGCACTACTGCATTCGCATAAGTGTCTTCGACTTTCCCATATACTTTTCATTTTGTGCATGACATTCTGACTTTTGGCAGCATACATGTCGACAGAATGTTGTTCACACAAATGATAGCAAACCTGCACCAGGCACAGGGAACCCAGGAAGTGGCAGACAGATAATGTTTAATAGAGGTGCATGTAGCAGAAGTAGCTGCAGACATATGAAAAATGTATGTGTGTTAACTGCTGCTAGTTGTATGTCAGTACCTTGCATACATTAAAGTGCAATGCCACAAGGAATACCTCATACCTCTTACACTAAGGAGCGCATATACTATACATGTTGTTTATCAGACAGAGCACCAACAAACAGAATGAATGCATAACACAGCATATCACCTTATGTGAAGCATGCAGGTCAGAAACAGGCATGTGCCTGCACATGTGGCAGTCAAAATGGATGGCATGACTGGGATCAAAAATTAGGCCAGCTATGTACAGTCTGAACCAGTAAGACCAAAATTGCTTTGTCAAACTGAACACCAGTATCATATAGGTTACTGGTGGATGATCTCTGCCTCACATAGAGTGCCTCAGCAGACCCTGTCCTTGCAAATCTGTACCACATCTGCTAATCTAGTAGTAGTATAAACACCCACTCAAGAGATCTAAATTTCTTCTGCAACACAAATAGTTTATGTTGGAGGAATAGATATGTAGCACAGAGAATACCAACTCTTTGGAATCATCTTCCTGTCAACATAAACTAATGTACCTCTCTTACTCTATTCAAATGGAATTTGAATGATTGCATGGGTAACTGCATATTCACCCCTGGTCTAGCAGCCCTGCCCTTAATGGGTAGGAGTAGCATGTAAATGTTTGCTCAGCAATGGGCTTCTTATAGTTACATACTAGCAGTAAAAACTTCAGGGGAATGCATGGCTAGGCTTATAATAGATCAATAACCTAGTACGTACCTATGAACCTATGAAACTAGGACAGAAGAGTTAAAAGAAATGGTAAGAAGCTCTAATATAGAGGATGTAATTTGGTAGGAAGAAACAGCCAAAGAAAGTGAGACAAATTTAAGAAATGCTCCTCAGTGAAAAAACCCTGTGTCTAGATGCAGTCCCTAATGTTTCACTAAAGCTACTACACAAAATATTTAGCCCTGACTAAAAATTAGTTACATACACATCCAGAACAGATACTGACTTGGTTACCAACAGGATAAAACAAAGTGCTCTTTAAGAGAGAAACTGCAAGCTATCCTAAGAACTATAAGCCAATAACTTTCCATATAGAACAAAGAGTCATCTATTGTTAAACAAAGCCATACTAGAGAGCTGTCAATAGAGGCAGAATCTAAGAACTGCATAGATAGATTATAAAAAAAAATCAACAGCATCCCACATTCATGGATTATGGAACGTGCACAGATGTATAAGGTACATCCCATTTTGATCAAGTACATTGCAGGGACTATATGAAACAGTGTCAAACTACATTAGAGCTGAGTCACGATAAAGGGTAAATTATTATCCCAGGGATAAAAAATGGGGGTATTCTAGGGTGATTATTTTTCACCACTGTTGTTTTGTCTTGCCATTAACACAGTAAGATGTTTACATAATAATAGACAAGGTTATGATTAGAGCTTAACTCCCAAAAATCAACCTTGTTCAATGAAATGCCATCTACTTTTTGTCGATGATTTAAAATTGTGTAGTTCATTAGTCGAGCACCTGAAACCATATTTACAAATGGTTAAAACTTTCTCAGATCATATAAGATGGCACTTTTTCTTGATAAATGTGCAAAAATAAACAGCATTTATAGCAGAAAAGCTGTAGTATCTAGAAAAATATCAACCTGGAGAGGAATGTAATATGAAAGAACTTGAACAGGAGGGAGTATATACATTTTTGGAAATAGATGGAGGGTTGTCAATAAAACATGAAAAAATGAGAACAAGGCTTATTCAAGAACACTTCAGAAGACTAAAGTTAATAATGAAAACTGTCTTGACATCTAGGAATAAACATCAAGCTATAAATCAGTTTGTTTGTCTTGTTTTAGATTAGAGTTTTAGGGTATATTAAACCACCAAGAAGGAAAAATAGTATATGTACTCAAATGTGAATGCAATTTATTTTACATAGGTGAATCAAAAAGAAGTTTTCGAGTCAGGTTCTTAGAACATCTGAGAAATATTAAAAATGAAAAGGTAGAAAGCCCTTTAGGCATTCAATTTAAAAAATATCATAACAGTGATGGTAAAAATTTAACAGGCACAATTTTGGAAAAAGTACATTGTGTGAAAGGTATGTGCTTGAAGAATAAACTACAATGGAAAGAAGCACTGTTTATTTCAAAATTTGACACTTTACGCCCTAAGAGGTTAAATAGAGAGCTTGATTGGAAATGGCTGCTGTAATTAAGTGCTTTTTTAATTGTTTTATTAGAATAGTTTTTTTACTATATAAAGGAATGAGAAATGGGTTTTGTTATACTCTGTTAACAGGCTTATGCCGAGGCGCTGGAGAACATCAATTGTTGGTACTATAAAATAAATTCTTTGGATATACTGGCTGAGTCGTTTCCTAGAGTTTTAGGGTGCCTGACTGGCCCCAAATAGCACTGAAACAACTGCACAAGGAACAAGAAACCAGAAGTAGATGAGAATCAGACAACAAATGTAAATGTCAAAAAAAACAAAAGAAAGAATACAAAGAACAGTACCCGAAGAAAAACAAAGAAAACAGAAAGACCAGAGCTATAGTGGCAAGTGTGGGAAACTTCTGCAACACCCACTTCTTGACCAAGATTTCATGTATGAATAGTTAAGGAGAGGTGAATTTAAACCAAAAGATGAAAGGCTAATATTGGCAGTGCAAGGCAGTGGGCTAAGTTCACACTGGTTTACAAACAAATGTAGGTTCTGTAACACAGAAGAGGGAACAGTTGCACGTCTTTTTTTTTTAAACTTGTTACTGCATTTTAAATGCACATAAAGAAGGAAAAGAAAATACAAAATATAACATTTCTATCACTGTTGTACATCTTTTCTGCTGGTTGCACTCATGGCTGAGGGTGTGAACACTGACTAGCAGAATAATGTGGCAAGACTGCTGCAGTGGAGATTGTGTAAACGCTACGATACACAAATAGCTGAAAAGTATTATTAACATGAACCACAAAACTTTACTGAAAATGATGTGATTTCATGGGATCATCCACTAACAGCTAAAAAACAAAACAAAAAAACTAAATATAGCAAACCAAGGGAAAAAAAGAGTAGCACTAATAATTGAAACACTGACACCTAGTAATTATAGTGTCTTATATAGTGAGAGCCACAGTCATCAAGTACCAGGATTTACAAGATGAAACTAGAGCAATGTGGTATAAGTATACCCAGACAGTTCCAATAGTAGTGGGAGCAGGAGGACAAATAAAAAAAGCATTTTCCGTCCTATTTAAATATGTTACCACTGCATGTAACTCCATATGAACGGCAGGAGGGATTACTTCTAGGTGCACTGTTGATGTTGGAAATAGCACTTTTGGCTAATAGGAAAAAATGAAGCACTACTAATTTTTGAACTGACTCAGGAATGGGGTCCATTCCTAATGTGGTATTAAAAACCCAAGCCATATAGATGTAATTCTGGCCACGTCATATGGTTGCTCATATTCTTGCAGAAAAGTTAAAATTATGACCATTTGTTTAATTAAATATAAGAAGAGGTCATGTCATAACTATCAGTTGGGCTGATGCTCATAAAAGCTTGTCTTGGGCCACGGCATAATCATTGTTGTACTTTATATTCAAATGAATCATCTGGCCTTTTTCCTGAGTCTAGTCCTGTACAAATAACAGACATCAAGAATAAATCACTGAGCACCAGTCCAGCAAAATGAAAAACATATGTAAAACATTGCCTGTATACAGTCCAGACCACTTCAGTCACACAGCGTATTCTATGTTTATTTATACATTTGTTAACCAGGTAAGCCAATTATTAGACAGGTGTTCCACTTCAAAGGCATCCCAGGAACACTGTCTGTGAGCCATACAGTAGGTAAAAGGAGTGAAAGGAATCAAACTCTCTAACTTGGGTACAGGAAACAGCTCAGAGCCTTAATCCTCTGCACTAGCTGCCAAACGTGCATTCTCTTATGCATTGCATGTTACTTCTGCACTTATTATCATCATCAACAACCTCCTTTTTCCATTGTCTAAATGGAGTCTGGATGTGATATCCGCCACTTCTCCCAGCTCAGTCCCACTCTTCTGCTTCTTTGACTATCATGCCTGAGTGTAGCCAGTATTCCCTCACACAATACATCCATCTCTTTGCTGGTTATCCTTGTTTCCTCTTGCCTTATTCCTGTCTGTCCCAAATCTTCTGCACCAGATTGTCTTCTGCGTGCACTCCATTTCCATCACCTCTAGTTTTCTCATCTGCTCTGCCTTTACTGCTTAGATTTCTGTACCATATAGTAGTCCTGGTTGCACCACTGTTTTTGCACACCTTACTTCTCAGATTCTTTGGCATTATTCTGTTATATACTACATCTGGCACTCTATGCCAGTTGGCTGCATCCCCTCTGATTCCAGCTTTGACCTCCTCATTCAGTCTTCTTTTTTCCTCAACCACCCCTCACAGATACTTGAAGCTGTTAACCTGTTCCACTATTTCCCCTTTATTTTAATTCTTAGTTTTTCTGATTTCCCCCCATTTGCTGCCATTACAACTGTCTTATCTTTACTCGGTTTTATTCTGTGTGCCTTTGGTTTGCATTCTATTCCCTTATACTTTGTTGAATTCTTGTTCAGAATCTGCCTGTAATACTGCATTGTCTGCACACAGCAACTTTGTTTAACTGTCCCCGCCAACTTATTTACTAATGTAGTCCATCGCCGGTATGAACAGCAGTGTGCTCAGAGCTGAACCCTGATGCACACCCACTCCCACAGGGAACCCCTTTGTGAGACCAAACACTGCTCATACTTGGGTCATTTTGTCCTTGTATTTAGTCTGTAGTAATTCTACCTTCTCAGACTTCAAACCATTGCAGGACTTCCCAAATCAGCTTTATTGTGACCTTGTCATATGCTTTCTCCAAAGTCTAGGAATGCCCAATTTGAATCTTTCATCTCTTGCTTCTTCTCAACTACCTGTCTCACTGCAAACATTGGGTAGTTGTGCCACATTCTAATATGAATCCAGACAGCTTGTCTCGCATCTTACTTTTAACAACTCTGTGTATTCTTTTAGCAGTCTCCTTCTCCAGAGTTTTCATGCAGTGTGACAGGAGATTGATACCTCTCTATTTCCCACAGCTGTGTGTGTGTCCCCTTTGTTCTTGTACACTGTCCCTAGTATGTTTACTCTCCAGTCATTTGGGATACACCTTTATCTCCATAATGCTGAGTACACTCAGGAGCAATTTCTCCCTAATTCACCCAACATCTTAATCATATCTGCTGTGACCTCATCTGACCTCGCTGCTTTCCCTGACTTCATTTTCCTTAGTGCTGTTCTTAATTTTTCTAGGGAGGGCTCCTCCTCTTCTTTCATCATAGGCTGTGTCTGGGGAAGTACAGCTTCTGTGGGGTTTTCTTCATTCAGAAGTTGCTGGAAGTATGCCTTTCATCTGCCTTTGATGCCCAGTGGACTGGTGAGCAGATTGCTGCGGGCATGCCTTATGAAGGGTGTCTGATGAATATCTTCTTTATCTTTCTGTCTTTGTCTTGCCACCTGATAGAGTTTCCTTGTGCCATCTACTGAGTCACTTTACAAAAATGAATACAATGCCTCTGATGTTTTGTTCTTGGTTATTGCAACTGCTCGTTTAGTTTCTTTGTTAGCCAACCAGTATTCTTTCTTAGCTTGGTTTGTTTACTCCATCACCTACTTTTTTCTGTACTCCTTCCTTTTTATCACATCCTGGACTTCAGCATTTTACCACCAGATTTCCTTTACTAGTTTATTTCCGTACCTGGCTCAGCCAGCTCCCTATTGAAAAGTTGGCACTCAAAATGCCGACAAGCCAAAGAAAACAAGACCAAAAACACAGGAGAGGGGCAAATCTCAAAAATCGGTCTTCTCCTTTAAACTTCTTTGAGCAGCGAAGGCAAGCCCCACCTGCAAACCCCAAAACTCCTGAACTTATATATACCAACTCCGATATCACTACACCTCAGAGAAAGGGAATATTCCAAGAAACTGCATCTTGGACTTAGTATATATAAATACGATCTTTCAGCCATTCAGTCTCTGCATTTCAGGGCTTGATTTGGTGGGTCCCAACATTTCAAATGGCTACTAGCTCAGCCACATATCTGTTCTATTATCCTCACATATGCTGTTTCGAGATTCTGCCATTCTATTTCTGCTGCACTTATTTCCTGAGGTGCTAGAGCCCTGATTATTTCCTTGAGCTGATGTGTTTTTTCTTCAGTCAACTTCCAGATCTTCTATCTAGTTCTATTGAATTTAGAGCCTTTTCTGACCATTGCTTGCAGCTGATTATGGCAATCAGTGGGTAGACATTTTCATTGGTAATGACTTTGGAATCACTGATTACTTCCCAATGCTCTTTCTTACCAGTAAGAAGTCTGCCTGAGTTGCATGTTGGCCACTCTTGTATGTGATCCTGTTTCTTATGCTTTATTATTTGATGGCCACCATCAAGCCATTTGTCAGAGAGAAGTCTAGAATGGCCTCTTTTTTTTATGTCTGTTGCCTCATCCATGATGACCCAGGACGTATTCATAGTCTGTTCTGTCTGTCCTGATATAAGCATTCAGGTCACCCAATATCAACACCAAGACACCAGCACTTATGCCCGTTAGCTATTATTACAGCATTCCAGTGTCATGCCAGCAAATGTCACCACATGGACTAAGACTTTCAGTCACATAAACCAACACACACACACACACACACACACACACACACACACACACACACACACACACACACACACACACACACACACACACACACACACAGAAGCTTCTGGAAGTCACTTCCACCTTTCTTTACTCTTATAGTCTTGACTGTATGTGGCGTACCTTATGTGAATGGTGCTTGCCAGTTGCCCAACCTGTTAGAGGCTTACCCAAGCAGCTATGGTAGGCTATAACAACAGATGCCATATTTGGGTATATTTGTACCCTAGTCTTCACTTAAATTCCTCATAGACTTGTTGGATATTTACCTCTGACAAAAGCAGATCCAATGTTCCACACATTCAGAAACCACAATTCTCTTATCTAAGGTTACACATATTCAGAATACTCTATTCTTTTGTCAATTTTAATTGGTGTCTTGAGCAACACTCACTGATAACTCTGTAAGTCGTTTCTGATGAAAAATAGAATCACATTTAGGTACATCTTTGCTTTGCAACCCACCTCCTTATCATTGCATTTATAATGAGCAATTACTCCCTTCACATTAGACAATAGAGAGTTGGCATTTCATAGGTAGTTACTAGGAATGTAGTCCAGAAGACCACTAAGGAGTCCAGTTCAACTTCTCAGTTGTGCCATAGCTCTGTCTTGTTAAATGATGTGGTCTGAGTCATACCATAGACAAGTAGAGGTTCACACAAATGATCCTTGGACTACAGAGTGCATTGCATTAATAGCTCACCACCTCAATCCTTTGTACTTACTGTCAAGCATTCCAGAACACCACTGAGCAGCCTAGTCCAATTTCCCAACTGACCCAGAGCAAAGAACAACAGGAAGAAGGCTATTAATAGTTCAGTTCATAGCCTTAATCTTCTGACTTGTTAGACAAAATTGATTGAAATACTCAAAATGGGAACTGAACCCAGTTCGTGACAGTAAGTGCCATATGACCTATCCATGAAAGCACCAGAGAGCTCACCTGACTATAATCATATGATTCTTCAGTTAAAAGACTATAATCCTCCTCAGACTCTAGTCACATGATTCCTTAATCATATGACAGCTTCTCTCTTTTCACATACCTACAAATTACTACCAGATACATATCACTTAACAGTCATAGTTTTTCATGGGTCAGACTTCTCTATACCACTGTGAGTACTTCACCAAAAATACTTTAACTAATTTCCAGCTCACTAATACTTAAGTCTTTGTGGACCTTCACCTTCCATATAATCCTTCTCTGCAGTAGCAGCACATATTTTATCTTACTAATGCCATTTCTTTTCTTCCAGCTATAACTTCTTTATCCCTATCTACTATGAGATTTGCCTGTGGTGGCAAAGACTTCTCCCTCTACCTAACAATATATCTTAACATGACTCTAAAGCCATCTTTCACTGTTAACCCCTGGAGTATTTTATCCCCCCTCTACCTCCACCAAAAATACACTCAAAGTTAAATAACATACATTTACAGCACAAATACACCCTTTAGCTGCACAAGGCTATTGTTTGGAGGACCGGTCCCAAAGTTCGCATTTTTCATGGTCACTTGGAGGACTGTAAATCCCCAGGAGAAAAGTGCATTTAAAATTAAATCAAGTGCATTTGCAGAGAGAAGATATTCTAAAGTCATACAGGTACAGCACCCTAGAGTTAAAAATTTTTAATGGATTCAGTTTCTGTATGCTATGGGAGTGCTTAGTCTCTGATGCATACATTTCATGGACATTGAGTACAATAAACTTAACTTATCTTACTGAAGCATAATAGAATGTATGGAAGCTGTTTGGAAGTGACAGGTATCCATATTGACTGTAGACAAAGGTTACTTCCACAGGGGTATCCTGCAAAGCATGTACTTCTGTTTGAGCATTGCAGTGATTTAAATCTTATATACTCATATACTCCTTTCTTAGTCATGGTAGTGAGCTAGAACTTGGACTGTTATCTTTATTTCACTTGATAAATCTAACAACAAGAAAAAAATGTAACTTACATGTAGTCTTAGCCCTGCGTCTGATTTTTTTGCATTTGCCCCTTGTTTTTCTAGGTGAAAAAGTATGTTGTTTTTCTTCTGTTTCCCAGTTAGATACAGCTACACTAAAGGTATATACTCACAGCTATTCTGGTTAATCGAAGTAATAAAAATAACTAATAAACTAAGGAGCAGGTTCAACTTGTCTTACTTTGCCCCTTACTATACTGTTCTATAAAATAATGGTTAAAGAAAGTGAATGATAAAGCACCAGAGACAGAAGCTACACAGTGTCTATTTTGCACAAGCATCAGATTGTTTCTACCCACACACTTTTGTTTGTTTGTGTCTTTCGGCTTTTCCTGGTTAGGGGTCGCCACAGCGGAACTCCGGTCCGCTAATGATTGGTAGTTGATTTTTACGTGCCGAGTTACCAGCCCTGATGCACAACCTTCAACGAAGGTACGCCCATTCACGCATGTCTCCACGTAGAAGATGCTCTAGCTGAGAATCGAACCGGACAGCATCTTACTGTGAGGCGACAACGCTACCCACACACTTTAATTTATAGAAATAAAACTCCGACTACTTCCTTAATCCTTAATAAGCAACACACTCCCAATCTGGTCACAAGTAACTCAAATCTGTCAACTCCACATTTTCTGCTCTTGAACCTTAAAACATAATCCAGGCATAAATTGTTGCAGCCGTTATTAAACTTTACTCTCACTACTAATTCGACAATGAAACCACTGCAGAGCATTCTTGCCCAGAGAGGAACCTATATGAACACATTCATATTGTCTAACCATGATAGGTACATGTCTTTTCAATAGAGACCCACAGTTTTATGTATAATGGCACCAGATAAATTTAAAACAACTTCTCTCACACTAACACTCACTAGGCCAAACTCCAAAGGACTTGCTCTCAGTGTAAGTGACTTACTCCACCATATTACACCTGAGTAAGTCACTTTCATTGTGAGCAATTCTTCTAACATAAATCTCTTTAAAATCTAAACTTAAAACTTTTCTCCTAAATGCCAACATCTGTCACTGGAATGATCCCACTTAAATCCCACCTTAACACCTTACTTAACTCTCATACTTTTAACACCCAACTATTGCAAGTGTCCTATCTCATTTGCATCTCTTTCTCTTTTTGTTGATTAAAAACAAACAAAAAAAAAATCTAACTATTGTACTGCATGTTATGCACATTATTATAATGTTTAAGTAAACTTCATTCTTAGGCCTTTTGTAAATTTCTAATTTTCTCATGTAAAGCACATTGCTGTAATGTTTGCATAAAACTTCATTGTCAGATGTTTTTCTTTTTTGTAATTTTTTAATAACTGTCTGGAGCTTTTCTCCTTGGGTCTCCACTGAAAACTGGCCACTGGCTCAGTTGGACTAACCAGGTTAACAAATAAATAAATAAATAAGTGGAATCTGGTCACTGATGTAGGCCTGTTATTTATATAGGCTTTACACTGGAATAAGTCACTTTCACTGATAGCCCCTTTTTTGAATGTGGTCACAGTGCAAACCTGCTTTATAGATAGGCCTTATACCAGAGTAAGTCACTTCCATAGAGAGCGAGTCTTTTGAAATTTTGCCCACTGTCTTACAACTCAGTGCAGAAAACCTTATTAAAGCACTTCCATACCCCATCCCATAAATTTGCAGTGGCAGGTACTTATAAATAGCACCAAATATGTGAAAAGTAAGACAAAAACAACAGGCTAACCCACCTGTTTCTTTCTGAACTCATACTAAAACAGCACTGCTCTGCCTCCTCAGCTCCATTTACCTGTGTCGACATCCCATACCATACAGAAGCAAATGCTGGCTCCCAGTACCAACCAATAATCGTAACTTCACCATATAACACCCAGTACCAACCAATAATCGTAACTTCGCCATATAACACCCAGTACCAACCAATAATCGTAACTTCGCCATATAACCAGTACCAACCAATAATCGTAACTTCGCCATATAACACCCAGTACCAACCAATAATCGTAACTTCGCCATATAACACCCAGTACCAACCAATAATCGTAACTTCGCCATATAACACCCAGTACCAACCAATAATCGTAACTTTGCCATATAACACCCAGTACCAACCAATAATCGTAACTTCGCCATATAACAAAGATAAGCATCACTGCAAGCATAAACATGGGCAGCATAAACAACAAATGGGCAACAGAGGAGACATGAATCCTACAACACAACCCTACCATCTTAGTTATTGTTAAATCTTGCCAAAAAGATGTACCCTGCCCCTCTGTTTACCTTCAACAAAACTACAGCAGTGCTTATCATAACAGAAATAGATTAAATTACATCTGGAAAGATAAGACTTGAAAGGACTGGAAAAGCGGGAATAAAACACAGACAAAATACTGATCTATACCCAGTCTATGTGACTGTCAGTAAACAATGCAGCACAACTACCGATACAGCCAAAGCCACAAATCGTGGAAAAATATCCTTGGCAGCATGGCTAGGGCAATTCTGAAAAAAAAAAAATAGCAACCAGATGCAACAAACATCACCATTAAAAGGCCCACCAGGCTCTAGAAACTATTTAATCACATGCCTGCAGGACCTAACCTATCAAGCTCAAACCCTACAGGATACTGCGATGTTCATCTACAATAATAATCTTATCACCAACAGCATCGTCACAAACATTTCCTACCATTCACTTTAGTGTAATATCCTACAAGATGGTTCCACAAAACTATGCAACTGGACAGTTAAAACTACACTACTACTTGGTGCCTGCAAATCTGGTACAATGCTATTTGTAACCCCTCAAAAACTCATTAATTATTTTCCATTTAAATGATCTGAATAGCTCTACAGTCAAATCTCCAGTGTTACCCAACAGAAGTACTTAGGCCTGATACTTGACATCTCCCTTGCACTTAACTCTGTACAGGTATAACAGCCCAAAAGACTGACACAATTAAAAGCTTGATACAAAATACCACACCTCCTCTGCCCACAGGTAAAACTAGCTATCGCAAAAAATGCACTCACTAATACCTAAGCTCAAACATAGCCTCCCCATAGGGGATAGTACCACAAACACAATTCAGGCTGCAGTCAATAAAATAATAAGGTTAGCATTCTTTATTGATTCAAAACCACACCACTGTTGCTAATTATAAAAAAGTCAAATCGTTATCTATCACAGGCAAACAACATTATTATTATTATTATTATTATTAATAACATACTCTTGTTTAAAATAATAAGGCAAAATTACTTCCTGTCAATAAAGCATAATATAATATGTAATGCTCTCAAGCTATTCCCTTAGAAATAGCTATTAAGACAGCTAAGAGTTAGTCAGATCTCCATATAGTTTTGCAATAAGATAAAGTTATTTTGCAAAATATTATTTCCATCCTGGAAGAAAATTCCACTTGTAATTAGAAATGAAACTAGCATCATTACTTTCAAAAACAAAAAGAAGGAATTTTTCTTAGAACACAATTGCTGGTGCTTCATGGGCAATGGCTAGAAGGAAAGTAGAAATAGGACTGGATGCACAGTAGTTACTGCTGCTAAGTGCCCGATACCTTGTAATCTTTAAATTGCAGGATAGATAATATTGCCAGTATGGCAGAGTCTCTTGATGTACATATGTACACACAGCTCTTACTCGGACATCTTGGCCAACAGCGTTATCTGTCGGTTTTCTGCCCTGAACTAACACTAATAGCCATTTTCTTTAAAACTACTGCAGTGTACTTCTGATCTTGTTCATGGCTCATGTATTTCATCATTTGTGAAGGCTCTCCTCTTAGGACTATGTAATGTCTGCACAAACAATGTTTTACAGTCAAGCTTTTACAGTGTTATCTCAGTATACAACAAATAACTAGTATACATAAAGTATTTATATACATATATGTGTGTGTGTGTGTGTGTGTGTGTGTGTGTGTGTGTGTGTGTGTGTGTGTATGCTTTAATGTAAGACTACTGACCTAGTTGTTCCTAAGCTGTGTATAGAGTATTAGACAAAGCCGTAACTGGGGAGGATGAAGGAAGGTTACAAGCAGTTAAGGGGTACAATTGGCAGGTGTCAGCAATATACGAGCGCAGTACTGGCATGTACATACACACTCACACACACACACACACACACACACACACTCACACACACACACACACACACACACACAAACACGTGCCTGTGTATATATGTATACTGTGTCTGTATATATATTTATGCTAAATACTCCAGTTTTCCTAAAATAGTAATATTTATTTAAGCAGATGTGCAACTCATTTATACTCTACAAGACTCCATGATGTAACCAGGTGGAACAGGGTCATATAATCAGTATTTATCAAGAGCATGAACAGTGTTACAGTGACACAGTACACTAAAGATGCT
The DNA here is from genome assembly GCF_019279795.1 of Protopterus annectens. Taxonomy (NCBI): domain Eukaryota; kingdom Metazoa; phylum Chordata; order Ceratodontiformes; family Protopteridae; genus Protopterus; species Protopterus annectens. Next base: position 64,121,000 of record NC_056731.1, read on the forward strand.
AAAATTAATAGATATCCCCCTCCTCTAACATGAAAGTAATGCCCTGGCCCAACACCCCAAGTGTTTATTTAACCAGTTCCTGATTTGTCGAATTTCATACAAAGGAAATTCTTTCCTGTTCAAGCAGAAAGAATATATATACTTCTGAGTCTCAGATGTGATTGGGCTAGTCTTAGTGAACTGTGACTGAACTAAATCTGTTCACCAAAACAGGATTCGGTGACTCATGTTTCTACAAATTGCCCATTTCCCATCTTGCATCATCCACAATGATTATAGTCTCTGGTAGCATTCAAGCATGTCTTATCTTGCTCTAATACAAGCTACTTCAGAACTCTATGACTCCATAGGTTAAGTAGTTCTTCATTAATCAGTAAAACAAAATTCCTAAAATTGTGTAGTACAGTGGATTGTCATAGTAATAAAAATTTCTACTATTGTGTAGTATAGTAAAGTATTATTCTCAGTAACCACTAGAAATTATATGGCAGTCCAATTAACTTTGCACTGTTTCTAATATAAATATTCAGTTTCCTCAGAGTAGGTATTTCCACTGTATTCACATAGCAAAACATAATTCCTGATACCACATGTTCTTTAAAACTTCATCAAGGTCCTAAAATCCAGTAGTTAGGAAAGCAGCACTGGAATTTGCTGCTCTTTTTCTAAGATTTTGTCAGAATTTAAATACAAAAGTTGCTTGTACATGAACATACCATAAATATAAATAACACCAAGCATGGTGCTTGGGTTGGGTTTCATTTTACAAAGTGTTTATGCAGAAGTCGAGCAACATGACGCGGCATGCCATACTGGAGATATTAACTCTTATAATTTTAGCTAGCATTACTGTTCTCTTACCAGAAAGAAAACTGGCCTGACATCTAACTGTATTTATTTGTAGTGTTATTAATGTATTTGAACCCATGGAACAAAAACATCTAATTTAGGAGGTGCAAGTATGCTTTCATTTCAGTCACAAAGGGCAATGTCTATGAGGCACATAAATTAAAACAGAAGTACAGTCAATATTAAAGACAGCATGTGTACCGGGCAGCTCAGTACAGTTTGTAAAATGTCACTTTGACTGACATTAAAGATGTTAATCCTCTGGGATATTTTGCCTAGTTTTGATATAAGGCAAAAAAGTTATGTAAATATTTTTTTCATTGCTTTTTTTTCTGTGCCGTTCTACGAGAGAAAAAAATGTATCTGAAATCTATGTCAGATTAGACACAATGTAGTCCAGATATATGATACTCAAAAGGAACGTATTAATTTGGAAAATTCAGGAAATATTATATAATATTTATTAAAAAAAGAGTGTCTCATCAGAATTTCTACAAAGCTCTGGAAAAGGTGACAAACTGCCATATGCTAACAATCTGAAGTTCAAAGTCATGAACGAACTGCTGAACAAGCTAACGTTTCATACTCCAGAAGCAGTATGTTTGTCTAGAGGCAGTATCTTTACATGTTAAAATAAAACAATCAGTTATTTACACTGAATGACACCTCTCAGGTCTACCAAGGGACTGCCACAATATTAAAATGAAGACACAGTCTTCAGCTAATGCCATTATTAACTGCTCACACTTCAAAAACTTGGATTTAATCACCATTACTGTTTTGCTGTTTTGTTTGAATTATTGCTTATTTGTTAACTGTGTAAACCCAGGAAGCTCTAGACGGTTCTGTGACTTGCCAGAATCACACAGTGGACAAATGAAAAATGGAAGAAATCACACCAAGTATAACAGGATGAAGCTGATTAGTAAGGCATAGCCTTAATCATTCATGAAATTGCCAGAGCCACTTAAGCAATAACCCATGCCTGGGTGTGGGTAATGCTAGATTTACCCATGGTTGGTGTGGTTTGGTCATGAGGGCTTTGCCCTCGTGACCAAACAAAGACAACCGTGGATAAATCCAGCATTACCCACACCCAGAAGTAGGTTATTGCTATCATATAATGACATTATTTAAGAAAAAAAATACTTTTCTTAAATAATGGCATTGTATAACGCCTCCGTGCTGCCCTTCCGCAGCTGTCCGGTATCCTAGGGCAGTTCTGATGTACTGCACATGCGTATACTTACAAAGTACATCAGAGCTGTGTGTAGAGGAAGCAATGCAGAAAGGAAAATCTCTGTTGCTTTTTTAAAGTTGCCTCGCTATGTTAAATGAGATTACAGCAGTGGAGCTCTTCCGTTCTCCGTTGCTGCCTAACACAAAAAAAAGTAAAGACTTATACTAATGGAAAAAGCCATTAGTATAAGTCAGATTTACAAAGGGCACGCTGGCCAATCAGCATGCACGTTTTGGAATATTAATGGTGGGTCATTGTATAATATCCAATAATCTGCATTTGTGAATGGAATGCTGTCTGACAATAATAAGCCACATGCATAAATGCAGTGGACCAATCAGAATTGATCACATGAACATCTACAGAGTACCAGTAAGCCCTGCTTCATTTCAGCTAGTGGTTCAATGCAGTGAAGGCTGGGAGATGAAACAGGGAAGCCTTGGTGGCATGTAGTCACTACCTGTGATGGCTTTAGCCAATCACAGGATTACTGGCCTGGGTGGATGATCAGACTACGTATTGTAGGCCATATGGATGCCCTTTATTTAAAAAAATAAATAAATAAGTCAGTTTCCCCATGCTGTTTCATAACAATATCCTTGTATCTCCAACATTGCCTTTTTTGCTTTAGCATGGCAATGCCTAAAATTCATGAAAATTCTTTGTGCTTTCTACAGTCACTTTAAATGTGTAAAGCAAACTTTAGATGCACTTCAAACTATTTTGGACCAGATTAGAACAGTGTATATGTATGTATGTATATATATATATATATATATATATATATATATATATATATATATATATATATATATACATACATACACATGCATACACAAATGATTATTCAATCATTTAAAGGAAATTTTTATGGTAGTCAGATAGCTGAATAAAGAATAGCAGTTTACAGTCAATAGCAAATATAGCTTGAATATTCACGTTTCTTTTTTTTATTTTTCAGTAAATATTATAATTACATCATCATTAACAGCTATACTGGAATCATACATTTAGAATTAAGTAATTGTTGCAGAAGAACGTAAAAAAAATGAACGTCTTTTAACTTAAATTTGTGGCCATTTTTACAAGCAGTAAATAAAGATCCCTTAATGAGACTTATGAGAACAATCTGAGTAAAAAAATGTGAGTGCCTTTGTTATATCCTCTAATTTTATAATACTATTAAATCTAGTGCCCTTTCCTTTCAGCATGGTCTTTCATTTCAATTTCATTCATGCTATTGAACTTAAAAGCAAAAAAACTGAGCAATGTCTTTTAACTTAAATTTCTGACCATTTCTACAAGCAGTAAATACTGATCGCTTAATGTGACTTAAGGGAACAGTCTCAATGAAAAAAAGGAAACGTCTTTAGTATACCCTCTAATTTTAAAATATCATTAAATCTAGTGCCCTTTCCTTTCAGCATGGTCTTTCATTTCAATTTTCTTCATGGTTTCATAGCCTTTTAATGAGTAGCATCTCATCTTCTGTACTAGATGAATACAGTTTGCCTTTGAGTATAGCTTTTTATAGGACTTTGCAATATCCCCTACCATTTACTGTCTGTCATGTGCTGGGGTCCTTCAGTACTGTACCTTTGTAAGGAAACGGACTCTGGTTCTATGATGGTTTCCTTATGGTGTGTTAGGAATGAATGTATGCACTTTTATTAAAATGATGAAACCAAATGCTACACTTCTCAATGCACTGCCTTTGTTAAATGCTCTCCTCATTGTCTTCTATAAAAATATACATTTTTAATCTGCTTAGTACCAATTTTAGCTGCCTACTTATTAATATACTGTTTGTCGTCATCTCATTTCTTTTTTTTTCTCTCACTTTATGAACCCAGCTCTCCATCCTGAAATTTCCTGTACCAGAGTATGAGATTGTGCCCTGCTTGCTGACTACAAACCATAACCTAAAATAATTCCTGCTGTCTCATCTCTAACACCAGGAATAGAACCTAAATTTCTCCCTGAACCACAATTCCTCAAGGAACCAAGAAAGTATGTATTCTGCTACTAATTGTCTGTAACATTTATCTTGTATAAAATAATACATTGTGTTTAAGCATGCCTTCTTACCAGTATAGCCAGCAGCCTTACCCCTCATTACTTTTTAGCCCCCACACTTTCCCTTCTTGTATCCTCCTTAATTATCTCCAAGCTTGTCCCTCCCCACTCCCAGACCTGCTATATCCATTGAGGAGCTACTGCTGCAATATACGGTTTGCCCACTAGATAGCACTCTTTCCTAGTTTTACCTTCCTTTAACATTGTTCCTATTGTCTTAGACCATAGCTCACAGACATCTACTTTCTTTTCTTGCTTATACTGTAATCCCACTCTACCCTTCCAAAGCCTCTGCTAATCAATCTACTACTCCCTCCACTGTTACTACTATTAAGTTTCTTATTCTCCTTACTTATCGCCACCCACACTCACTGACAGCAGTCAGCACTCTACTGATTGTTCTCATTCATCTTCTTCCTTACCTTGGCTCTACCCACTCCATTCACCTCGCAAGCTCACTCTGCTGCCCTACCCTACCCCCAATTCCCACCCACCCCCAGTGGTCCTACTTTTATACTACTTAACCACACCCCTTTCCACTTCCTGCCAATCACTAAGAACACCATCATTGGCCATCTAGCTCCAATTTCCCTCCTTTCTCCTACCACTCCCTACCTCTTCCAACACACCCTCCACCTCTCCCAATCCACACCTAGTACACTTCCAAACCTATAACAAAGACCTAACAACTTATTCATTCAAATGTACAAACTACTCACCTCAGCCCAGTTACAGCTGTTACTCATATTCACACTTCTACCACCTTTAACTTTAGCCTACCTGCTTACCTCCTATGAATACCCATTACATACACACCTTCAATACACCAATAAGCTAATCACCTCTCCTTCTCTACCTATTCTCACTAACCATGTGACTATAACACCTACACCCAGCTATCTACTGCCTAAATATCATAGAATAGCCCACATTAGATATAACTCCCTCAATCTCAGAAAATATCTAAACCTATACTGTAAATCCCCAAATCCTAGATTTCAAATATAACTCCTCTCTCTAAAAGATGGAGACATTCACCCAAACCCAGGCCCAACTACTACTACTACTCCTCAACACCTCAACCTCAATCTCTCTACTTTTCATTCCTTTAATAAACCACAAAACTTACTCTTAATAGCTCAACTCAATGGATGAAGTATTAATAACAAAGTTGCATAACTCCACTCTCTCTATGAAGTCTACTACTTTGATATTCTATGCTTAACAGAAACCTGGTCAAAACCTGCTACTAAAGACAATGAAATCATCCCACCGGGCTGTAATATCTTAAGACTTGACCGTATAGCTAAGAAGGGTGGTAGGATAGCTATCTTATTTAAATCAGGGCTACAAATTACTACCTATGACTATAAACCACCTCAAGACTCTAACACTGAAATTCTTATTTCCAAACTGCAAATTAATACTTTCAAATCCATTTATATTATCTGTACCTATCTACAGCCTGGCAATAACAGTGACATCATAGAAGATATCCTTTGCTGGTTATCCCAAAACTTAGCCCAAGAAACCATAATCCTAGGGGATTTTAACACTGATTAGAAGTGTTGCAGCAATACTCACCCTACCACCCATATTAACCTATTTGTTTTTTCTCAAGCTATCACTTCCCCTACCAGGATAAACAAGCCTAATAAGAAAGAAAGTGCCTTAGATTGGATTCTCATAAATAATCATCCCTAGACTTATGAAGCTGGAACCCTTCCTGATGATGTGAGTGACCACTCTCTCACCTACATCATCAGGCATAAGACCAATCAACCCATTCCAACCTTATGTAGGACAATTAGAACCAAGAAAAACTTTAACCTCAATCTCTTCCAAAGCAAACTTAAAGCATGTAACTGGTCGTCCTTAAAATACCTCCCACTGGAGCAAGCTGTCAAATACTTTAATTCTAACTTCCTAGTCATACTAGACCACCATGCTCCAACCCGTTCTATCAGAATTAAAACTAAATCTGCCCCATGGCTTTCAAAAGAAACCAAGCAAAAAATCCATCTTCGAAATAAATACTAGAACAAATGGCGAATGACAAAAAACCCAGTAGACCAACAAAACTTCAGACAGCTGAGAAATTACACTAAAAAATCTGTACTCTGACAAAAGAAACTACTACCTACAATTCCAGCAGACTCACCATAATAACCCACAAACTTCTGGGCAAGTATTAACCAACTACTACACCCAGGACAATCTATCATACCAAACCCACAAGGCACAGACCTGGAAAATCCCAAGCATACAGCTTATGCCTTTAATATCTTTTTCACTGAAGCCATTCAAACACATGCTGTCAGTTATCACCTAATAACTTTCTTATATCTAACTCTGACTCTACCTAACCACCTCCATTTCACTTCCAACCAGTCCCAGCAACATATATTCTTATCCTTATCCAAAAACTTAAACCATCCTCTCCTTCAGCTGACCAACTACCTGCTGAATATCTACAAAAAGCAGCCGAAACCATTGCCTTTCCCATTTCCATACCGGGCAATACAACCATCAGTGAAGGACACATCCCTAGTATCTGGAAAGTCTCCCATATTATCCCACTACATAAAGGTGGAAGCTCTACTGAATTTTCCAACTACTGCCCATAGTCCTACTTTCTCCTTTGGCAAAGATCATGGAAAAATGTATCCACAGGTAAATGCTAGACCACCTAATGCAAAATAATTTACTATCCAGCTGTCAACATGTTTTCAGACATTCCCACAGTGTTACTACTGCCCTCCTTTCCTTCACTGGCTGTATTAACAAAAACCATAACCACAATATGCTTTCCTCTGCATTGTTTATTGATATGTCCAAGGCATTCGATATTTTAAATCACCAGATACTTATAAACATCCTTAAATCCCTGTCACTAGATGAACTTGCTATAAAATTGTTCACATCCTACTTAAATAACAGACAACAGGCTGTGCTTTGGCACAATATTCTATCTACCCACCTGCCTGTTAACCTTGGTGTATCTCAAGGGTCCATATTGGGACCCCTACCTTTTTCTATATTTATCAATGACCTTCACCTAGCAATTTCTCAAGCTACATGCATCCAATATGCAGACAATTCCACTCTTATATGCTCATTAACATCTAAATCTGAACTTCACTCCCTTACCCAAAAGGTGTTTAACACAGTTGAACAATTGTTTACACAGCGCTGTCTCCTCTTGAACCCCAAAATAACTAAACTCCTCCTTTTTAATCCTACTCGCAAGTCCTCTCCAATAGATTTCACAGTCACATCCAATAATGGTAATCTCATATCCCCTGAACCTACAACCAAACTACTAGGTATCACCATAGACAACAACCTCAACTTCGGCACCTATATCAATATCTAAAAACTGTTAACAGAAAACTAGGCTCTCTCTATAGGATCAAGCCCTAAATTTCTCCTTCAGCTAGAATAACTATTGCTCACACTCATCTAATCTCTACTCTCCTCTACGCCTCACCCATATATGCAAATCTATCTAAAAACAACCTCAATAAAATGGAACATTCTTAGAATAACATAGCCAGATTTGATACAGGAAACCCATTCAGAACCCACCACTGTTATAATCTAAAGCAGCTAGGATGGCGTGAACTTCAAAATCAGCTTAAATTCTACCAACTGACCATTGCCCATAAAACCCTCTACCAACCTACCAACACTCCTATACTATCTACCCTCACAATCCCCTATACCAATCTGAAGACCTTACGATCATCTCATAAACTTCTTGTAGATATTTCAAAACCAAACAACAAAGCTGGGGACTCTCTCTTCTCTAATACTGTTGGAAGATACCGGAACCTACTTCCCAATGAACTTTCCTCACTTCCCTCTATATCACTTTTCAAAAGCAAACTAAAACTCTTCCTCAGACACACTGGTTGTGCCCCTGTACTAAGCCTTACTAAGAAACTAGCTCTCCTAATCTTTCTTCTGCCTACCATCTTCTTTTCATTAATCAAAATCTACTTTCCTTAAATTACAACATAACCTTGTCCTATTATATACTGTTACTTGCATCTTCTGGAAACATTATTGTGACAACTTTTTATTACTAACACATTATATTATATTATATTATATTATATTATATTATATTATATTATATTATATCATATTATATTATAACCTGCCTTCTTTTTATATTATGAATTAACCTGCTTTTTTTGTATTGCACCTGCATTTCTTTTGCACTATGTTATGAATGTCTCTGTACTGTACCTGCAACATGCTTTGTACACATGAACTTTTGTATATGAGATTTTGTTTTTGTATATGAGATGTTTTTGTTTTTGTTTCCATGGAGCTTATCTCCCCAGGCCTCTACTGAAAATGGACATGTACCCAGTTAGACTAGCCCGGTCAACAAATGTAAAATAAATAAATAAATAAATTCTCAACTGAAAACAGAAATCTTTCAACTGTTTGACTGTCCCATTTTCTTGAAGCAAAATAGACAATTTGTTTCTTTGTTTAAACCATTTATAAATAAATATGCATACACACACACACACACACACACACATATATATATATATATATATATATATATATATATATATATATAAATATCAAATGGCAAATTAAGAACTCTCACACATTAAATGGAAGTCCATTATCAATACTCAAAATTTCAACGATATCCTATAACAAAAGCATATTGTTTATGATCTAGATACCAGCAGAAGTTGCGTAAATAGTTGCATCTACAGCTAGAGAGCTATTATAATCATCTTTTAGGACCGAAAAACATTTGCCAGAAAGCAAAATTAGCAAAAATAATAAATAAATAAACAAACATACAAGTAGTACTCTCCATTCATGTTTATGCTAACAACTCTTGCCATCTTGTTCAGCAAATTTTGCCTAAGAAGTTCTACATCCTTGAACTGTAGTCTCCGTATAACTCTCAGTATAAGGAAACTACAAGTTCTCTCTCTTAAGGATATTTGTCTTTACCATCTCTAGATACATTTCATGTACAGTTAGTAAAGCTGTCTGCAATGACTTGAAATGTTACTAACTTGGCTACACTTGAAATTATATTTGCTTCTCTAGGTACAGTACGTATCTGTTGATACCTAGCATATTTCTTAAGAATCAAAGTTTATCGTACATCAGCTTTCAGCCTATGCCACGAAGTGGTATGGAGCAGTTCTTTAACAAGATTGTTGCATGTCACTACTTGCATCTATTAAAAGGTGAGAACCCTGATGATTGAATTACAGCAAATAGTACTCGTCAGCTACTTTCACTCACTATTCTAAGTTGCTTGTTTTACTGAAAGCCTTGACAAAAATTCTTTTATATGGTCCTTATTTTTGTGTAAACTTAAAAAAATTACAATATTACAATGTCTGCAATCCAGTTTTCCATTTTCAGGGGATAGTTGGATGTGGAGTTGCTGTCTATAACTTCAGGTAGCTTGTAATGTGTGATTAAGATGGACGTATGCCTTTATACATATACATGTGCATTCTTATGATTCCACAGCATGGTTAATGTGTCTTTATTTTATCTGACAATACAATTTTCAGCACCTGAAACTAATCTCTGAGTGTATAGAGTGCTATAAATGGGATTATTGCATTTTTATGTTAATTACCTCCCTAACTGACTGGACTTGGATCTGTAATAAAATAAATCTCTTTTTCAGGATCAAAGAAACAAAACTGATCGGACATGAAGCGATCTTTCACTCTCTGTTATGCCTTGTTATTATTCCCATTGCAAGCAGAGCATGTCTTAATTGGTGTGGTTTTCCAAGTCACTCTCTGAGTGATTAAAAGCTTTTGTGAATCTTATATTACATTTAGCCAATCCTAGAAGTCACCTGATATTTGCAGTGTTTTTTTTTAGAGCCTTTGCCTTTATAGGGCAAGAGATGCATCTTTTCTGAGAATATGAATCCATAAAAGCAGCTTGTTAAAATCCTGTTTACACTTATCAAAAATTGATATCTTTAAGCATTTATACTGGTTTCCTTGAACTTGACTTCCCTACCCTTGAGTGAGTGTGAACCAGATGAGGTTTCAACTCATTAAGAAGATTTCCTTGATTTATAACCCCATCACCTTTCTATACTGGGAACCACTGAAGTGAAGTTTCTATTTGTGGGCTGGCATTAATTGAAAGATTTTGGCCTTTTCATTTTTCAGAGCTGTTGTGCCACCTTAACATTAGTGAGGGGGTGCTGGGATAATTTCTCCCACTAAGGGGGTCAGTATGAGTGTACCCTCCTGCAAAAATGCATTTTTTTTGTCCAGGAGAACTTTGAACGGATTTGCTTCATCTGGTCTTAGTTTCAAACACTTTGCTCTCAGCAGGACATTGAATCTCTGCCAAGTTCAGCTTGTGTCCTCCCAAATATAATAAGGTACCAGCCAGTTATACATTCTGTGTACATTTTAGTGCTTCTTGGATACTTTCTGAAAGATTTCTTTTACTAAGATCGCACTATCTGTTAGATGCTTACACAATTTTTCTCAGATTTGCATTAAAAATGAGTCTATGTTCCGGCTCTCTAACTGGATCAGTAACTGCTGTTAGCCAGATCTAATGTCAGTCTTGTTCAATATTTAGCCTTTATTCATAACTGATATTGTATCATAAGCTGCATATGTACAAAGTGTCTCTCCTTTAAACTAACTTTATTGTCCAAATTTGTCAACACAGATTCTCACTTATTTTCAACTTTTTAGATTTGGGTGGATATCTACTGGTGCCCATTTTTGGATACATTAATCAACATGACTAAATCATCTAGAGGCAGTTTTTACTCCGTTGACTGGCTGGTTCTGACACAGTCATCAGTCTGATCTGTATTCTCCTACCTAGAGGATACTGTGCACCACATCTGATGCACAAAATGTTTTTTTCCATACAAGTCTTCCCCTGATAGACATCATCTAAAGTCTCTGCTGCTTCCTACAACTCCATTTTTGAGTGAGTTTAAGTTAGAAACTGCATGGCTTTGGTAGGGAGGAGCAACCCCAAATAGATGCAGGAGAACACCCAAAGTTTACACAGGCATTGGCTGGTGGTCAGGATCAAACCTTGTACCTTGTGCATGGAAGGCAGAGACCTTAACCATTATGACAACTGTGGTAAGTGAGTTGAGGACTAAATCTGCACCTAACTATGCCAGAAAAGCATGCTAACAGTGGGAGGGGTGTCTGTGCCCCTGTTGGCCAATGTGTGTGCCTGCCATAAAGCGCAGCAGCTCTGGGGCAATAAGCTACTGGTCGGCCTGGGTCCAGCTGCCCAGCTTAAGTTACATAAGAATAGCTCTGTTGAGCAGAAGCTGGACATCAAACTGCCAAACATGAACTAATGATTGCTATACTCAATACAGGTTCACTGACAGGATGTAGGTTAGAAGTGGAAGACATGAAGGTTCATGGGTTCATTGGTTTATAGGTAAGCACAAGGCCAGCTGCCCTTGTAGGCAATTTTAAGCCTAGCCAATTTCCCTTACAAAGGTGAGAATCAGACTCTGTTCCTTTTGCCTGTGAGGTAAACACCTTAACCATTATGCCAACCCCTAGCCAAATTTTAATCCACCCCCAAGTATTATTATTATTAACCCTAGCAATGTCATTTGACTAGTAGCATCTGTTTTGAGTTAAACCCCAAAAAGAATGGCCTATTCCCTTCCCAGGAGTTGAACCCAAGCCACATGAATAGAAACCAGGAATCCTAATCATGAGACAATTAGATGGTAAGGAAGAGACTGTATATCCTCTGTATCCAGCAAGCAAAATGGAAAGGCAGTTCAGCAAAGCCACTTGGCTTAGGATCTAGATTTTACCACTCAAATGGAGGACAAGCCAAACATGGTGTGATAATTGTGGTAAGGGAGGGGCTTCTGAAGACAGTGAGGCATATCAACAGAATTAATGATAAACTCCTGGCAATGAGATTGTACTCTCAGCCTATACCCCAGAGCAAGGTTGCCACACTAAGGAAATTAGTGCATTAAGACAGCAGTTGCATGATCTACTAGATAATGCAGGACAACAAGAGTTGTTGATACTGAGGTACCTAAATGCACAAAGAGGGACAGAGAGAACAGGATATGAGGACTGCCTGAATCCACATGGGTGAGGCAACAGGAATAAAGAAAGAGAGAGGTCATTCTAGACTTCTGTCAGGGAAATGGACTGATGGTGAACAACATATGGTTTAGAAAGAGGGACAGTCACAAGATCACATACAGGACTGGCCATCATGTAATTCAGGTAAACTATCTTCTTGTAAGGAAAGGACACTGGGGAAGAAGTGGTCGTTGCAGAGTCATTCTGAATGAAACAGTTAGTCCACAGCATAAACCACTGGTCGCCACAAACAACTACTAGTAATGGTCAGAGAAAGCTCTAACATCAACAGAGACTAGGCTGCACATCTGTAAGATGACTGGATAGAAAGCACAAGAGTTCAAGGAAATGCTCAGGGCTCTAGCATGTGAGGGAAAAAAGAAAACAGATGGAGCTGAAGAACAAAACAGCATGTGTGAGGACTATAGAACAGATATGTAGCCAAGCCAGGTATGGAAATAAGGTACATAAGGAAAATTGGTAAGGGAATGCAGAAATCCTCAAAGTCATCAAAAGAAAGAAGTACAGGAAAAAGTGGAAGACAGAAAAGACAGACCAGGCTAAGAAGAAATACTGGCTGGCTAGCAAAGAGGCTAGGAGAGCAGTTGTAATAGCAAATAACAAGGCATCAGAGGCACTCTACCTGCTTCTGGAAAGTGACTCTGTAAATGGCACAAAGAAACTCTATCAGATTGCAAGGCAAAGAAGATAGTCATCAAACACTTTATTTATTTAACATTTGTTTACCAGGATAGTCCAACTTGGAACAAACCCAATTTTCAGCATAGGCCCGAGAAGAAGTGCTCCCGACACATGTCTTTGTAATGTGGGAGGAAACTGGAGCACCTGGAGGAAACCCACACAAATGCAGGAAGGACATGCAGACTCCACACAGAAGGAACTCCAGTCGAGAATCGAACCAGAGAACCTCTTGCTGTGAGGCAACAATGCTACTGCTGTACCACTGCGCTTTCTCAGAAGCGATGCCAGCAAAAACCTACTTACCAGTCCACAGGACATCACAGGCAGATGGAAGGAGTACTTCCAGCAGCATGCAAAAGAAGAAAATCCCACAGAAGTTGTACTGCCCAAGACACGGCCTACAAAAAAAAGTTATAGTGTCCCTGTACTCCTCTCTCATCAGCCAATAATTGAGTACAATGCCCCTTTTGGTTTGTACCTTTTCAAGCACATGCAGCAATTGGAGAGACCACAAAGGTTCCTCACAAGGAAAATTCAAGGTCTTCAGCATCTATGTTATGAGGATCATCTGAAATCACTGTCACTTTTTTCTGTTTCATACAGACTACTAAGAGATGATCTCTGCTTTGCATATAAGGCAATCTTTGACCGTGCTTTATTGGAAATGCTGCATATCCATAAGTCAAATGGCACACAGGTTACTCGCTCTAATGGCCTTAGCCTGGTATGTGACATTAATAAAACCTGCTGGGGGGACAGATTTGTCTCCCGGAGGTTGTCACACACACCTTTGGAACAGACTACCACTTCATGTCAAGCAGAGCACCTCAGTGGCCCTCTTCAAATGCAATCTGGACGATTGGATTTGTAACCATAAATTCACCCCAGGGGTTCCAGCTATGTCCCTCTTGGACAGGGGTGATACGTGCTGATCATGTAAATAAGGGTAAAACTTGGATAGGCTTGTAAGGGCCCTAGGGTCATTAGACGAGTAACCTCCTATGATCTTATGAAAGAAGAAAAGGAGCCCACCTAGAAGTATGAATAACACTAAGGAAAATAAAGTCAGGGAAAGCAGCAGGCTCAGATAAGATCAAAGCAAATATGATCAAGATGTTGAGTGACTTTAGAAAGAAATGGCTTATGAAGGTACTCATAACAGTAAGGAGAGAAAGGTATATCCCAGATGATTGGAGAATAAGCATACTAGTGTCAGTGTACAAGAACAAAGGCATTCACAACTGTGGGCAGTACAGAGGTATCAGACTCCTGTCACAGTACATAAAAGTTCTGTAGATAGTGATTCATAAATGAACATGTAGAATTTTAGAACATAAGATGGGGATTCAGATCAGGATAAAGCACAACTGAACCAGTGTTTACATTGAGACAGTTAAGAAGAGAAAACAGTCCAAATGGATATTCTCAGATGTGAAGAAAGCATATGACAAGATCCCAAGAAAGCTGATTTGGACATGTCCTACAATGGTACAAAGTCCTGGAAACACCAGTAGAATTAGAGCAGGCTGTATACAAGGACCCAATGACACAAACAGGAATAGTGTTTGGTCAAACAGAGGGGTCCCCAGTGGGAGTGGGTGAGCATCTGAGTTCAGCTCTGATCCCACTGATGTTCATACTAGTGATGGACTACATTAGCAAACAGTTTGTGAGGGGGGGCTACAAATCAACAAAGTTACTGTACGCAGACTGTGGAATTACATGTAAACTCTGAATAAGAACTTCAGCAAATGATATGGGAATAGAATGCAAAACTGAAGGTACATGGGGTAAAACAGACTACATAGAAGACAGCTGAAATAGTACCAAATGGGGTAATCAGAAGAGGGAGAATTTAGATAACAGGGAAAATAGAGGAACATGTTAACAGCTTTAAGTATTTGTGAGGACAAGTTGAGGAGATGAGAAGTCTGAATGAATAAGTCAAAGCTAGAATCAGAGGCAGTGCAGACAACTGACACAGTGAGCCAGGTGTAGTTTGTGACATAAGAATGTCAAAGAAGCTGAAAAGTACGTTGTACAAAAGAGTAGTGTGACCAGTCCTATAGTACTACTGTATGGTACAGAAACTTGGGCAGTGAAGGCAGAGCAGTTGGGGAAGTTAGATTTCCTGGAGATGTAATGCTTGAGACAGGTGATTGGATGCACTCTGTGAGACAGACAAATAAGTGAAAATATCAGATCAGAAGGCTCACTGCGGTGGTGGTGCTGCGGTAGCATTGTCACCTCACAGTAAGACGCTGTCCTGTTCGATTCTCAGCTAAAGCATCTTCTGTGTGGAGACATGCGTGAATGGATGTACCTTCGTTGAAGGTTGTACGTCAGGGCTGGCAACTCGGTATGTAAAAATATACTGCCAATCATTAGCAGACCGGAGTTCCGCTGTGGCGACCCCTAACTGGGAAAAGCCGAAAGATACAACATCAGATCAGAAGGCCAAGTAGCTCTAATTGTAGAAAAGGTCAAACATTGCAGAATAAGGCGGCTTGGGCACATGTGTAGGAAAGAAAAAGGCCATACTGGTGAAGAAGATTTGGGACAGACAAGAAACAGGCAAGAGGAAATGAGGGCATCCATCAAAGAGATTGATGGATTGTGTAACGAAAGACATGTAACAGTCAGGCATGCCTGTTAATGAAGGTAGGAGAGTGGCACTGAACTGACAGAGATGGCAACAGTTGACGCAACACCCTGCCACCATGTAGAAAATGGGTAAAAGGGATTGATGATGATGATGTTTACTGTTGATAACCAATGGTGTTGGTTCAGATGTGATTTTTTATTGTCATCCACCTCTCCTAGTTAGCTCTTTTTCAGTCCCTTATTTCAGACTGAAATATGCTCTGCCCTGGAGTTTATTTATTTATTTATTGATATTTGATGACCAGGAAAGTCCACTGGGCCAGAAATCCATTTTTACTGGAGGCCCGGGGAGAAAAGCTCCAGTTGCAGAATTAAGATCTTTATAACAAGATAATATTTACAATAATAAAATAGAGTGCACACATTTTTGTGCAACTCTATACATTTGCAAGCATTTCTAAGGAATTAGTAGTACAAACAGTAGAAAGCTTTATACAATTCCATATTTTTATTTATTTATTTTTTTGGTTAAAAATAATTGATCAGCTGTGCTTTGACTTCAGATTATTTATCTGTTTCAGTTGCTAAGATTATTTATATCAAGCACCATTTTATCACCTGTATAAAACTGGGAGCTATCATAGACCTCCCCTATGACACCAACATTCTAGAACAGGGTCAAACACAAACAAATGACTTATGTGAAAGCCATGGATTAAAATTCAATGCAAAGAAATGCATCAAAGTGCCCTTTGGGAATGTATACAGCCAAGCTAATTACTTCATTGATAAAACACCTCAAAGAATTAACCTGCTAGTTAGAGATCTGGAAACATATGTAGACAGTAATCTGGTGTTCAACCAATACATAGCCAAAATAGTAAGAAAATCATTCTGTTTCACCCAACATATTAGCAAAGGTATGGGATCCAGGTCCAAGGAAGTAATAGTACCACTCTATGCAGCCCTTATCAAGCCCACCACTGAGTACAATGCCAGCGTTGACATGTCCCTAGGCAGGCACTAGCAACAGTTGGAATTCCCTCAATGGTTCTTCACCAGGAAAATCTAGGGTATGAATATCATGTCCTACACAGATCACCTTAAGGTCCCATCTCTGTACTCAGTCTCCTACAGGTTACTGAGAGGTGATCTATGTCTAGTATATAAGTCGTCCTAGGATCCAGCTGTGATGGATCTCCTGCACACCTGCAAGACAAACAACACCAGAAACACTAGATCCAATGACCTGAACTTTGTCTGCAACATAAATAGAACCTGCTGGAGGGGTCAATATGTGTCTCAAAGTATGCCTGCGGTGTGGAATAAGCTCCCCATCTGTGTGAAGCAGAGTTAATCCCAGATCCTGTTCAAAAGAAACCTTGACCACCGAAGAGGAAATAAGATCACTCCTGGTCTAGTCCTCATGTCTCTGATGGACAGAGGTCAACAGTAAGTAAATGAATCCCCAACTAGCATGCTCCCATTCATATAATCCTGTGCTAACTCTTTACTAACAGACCTCACCATACAGACGGCCGAGGAATACTGGGAAAAAACTGGGTTGGGTTCCATGGCTAGGCTTGTAAAGACCCTAGTGGTCATTAGCTTAGTGTGAACCTAAGCTTAGTGTCACCACATCAATTTACTGTAGTTACAATTTTTTCAATAAACTGTACCAAGCAGTGCCATTAGACAACATACACCTCATTCAATGAGTTGATCAAATAGTTTATGTACTGACAATTCTTTAGCTTTAAACTTTTTTTATCACTGATTAGTTCAAGTGTGTGAAGTGCTATACTTGAGTGATACAGTTTTATATTAATCTGATAAAGCGCGTGTCTTGCGCTAACCATGCAGACCTAAATAGTTGTTTGTGTCTTCTGTCTTCTGAGATGCAGACTGTCTTGTGTGTACATTCTTTCTGAGGAATGAACCCCTTTATGCTGTTTTACTGATTGTATTTTCTTTACAGAATAAACATGCTTAGTTTTCCTAGTCTTTTCATTACTAATCAGTAAAAACAAAATGAAAACTCTACCAAAGCTAGAACTTTCACTGAGTGACCTTGCAAACCTCTTGCATCAGAAGCACATGGGATATATTCAAATGATCCTTCCACAACCTTCCACAACCTAAAGGCATGCCATAGGTGAACTGGCAGTCTGATGAACTGCCCAGAGGTATGCATGCTGTATGATAAAGTCTGTGTGGGTGAGGGTGTGTGTGTGTGTGTGTGTGTGTGTGTGTGTGTGTGTGTGTGTGTGTGTGTGTGTGTGTGTGTGTGTGTGTGTGTGTGTGTGTGTGCGTGTGTGCGTGTGTGTGTGTGTGTGTGTGTGTGTGTGTGTGTGTGTGTGCGCACGTGTGTGTGTGTGTGTGTGTGTGTGTGTGTGTGTGTGTGTGTGTGTGTGTGTGTGTGTGTGTGTGTATCTTCCTATGGGCTGACACAACATTCAGGATGAGATTGCACTCTTTATGCCCGTTGTGTGCCATGATAGGATCCAGCTCCCCATAGCCTTGTATTGGATTAAGAGAGTAATCAGAGAAAAAGGAAGGAATGCAGTTGGTCACAATGAACAGTATCAATCAGCTGTAAAACAGAAGTGATAAAATAATAACATGTAAATTCAGTATTCTGGAGACCCAGTTTACTATAGTTGCTTTAATTTTCAGTGAAATTTCTTTAAAGTGTGTTTATATATTAAACAGTTAACTCTCTCAAACCATAAAATGGTTTGTTTCAAGATTCATCTGTATAGTTCTGGAAGTGGTACCATGTTAATAAGAGAGGTGCTCTGAAGTCTGAATTAGAAAAATGTAGATGGAAGCATGCATTCATCGCCTTCAGTGAATATCCCTGACATTGGTGGGAGGGGGAGGGACCGTGGCCTTGAAGGTCACAGGCATAATATGATTGGCCTGCCTTCCTCTAGCATTTGCCCCTGCCTGATAACTACAAGGATGGGTGCAACCATGCAGCATACATACCTCTCAACATTTTTGCTCAAGAATACCACACAAAGCTAATAAAGAATAGGGGGGAGTCCCAAAGTCAAGGACAATTTTTAAATATCAGTTTAATTCACTTAAAGGGTTAATGGAACATGTTTTCCATCAACGTGCTTTTTCATAGGTTCATAGGTTCATAGGTAGGTACTAGGCTATCTGCCTGAGGGCATTTTTAAGCCTAGCCAGAGTGTGTTGGCTTTCGCTGCCCCATTGATTAATTAACTGTGCCTCTGTCAAGCAGAGCCAATGAAGTGATCCCAGGGGTGTATTTTCTGTTACCCATCCACTTGTCAACACTTCTCTTGAAGAGTGTTAGTGAGGGGCTTTGTCTAATGTAGTTAGGAATTTTGTTCCAAAGTATGGGGAGTCTCTGTGACAGGAATCTATCCCTCCAGCATGTTCTATTTATTGTTGTGGCGAGGTTTAGCTCACTAGAGCGCGTGGCTCGCAGTGACTTGGATTTCTTTAGGTGGAGCATGTCCATCAATTCTGAGTTGGACATGGCTTTGTAAGTCAGGCAGAGATCACCTCTGAGTAAGCGATATGCCACTGAGTACAGCTGGAGTTTTTTCAGTCGGGCTTCATAGGACATATGTTTGAGGCCAGTAATCCTCTTGGTAAGGTGCTTTTGTTGTCTTTCCAGCTGTTGGAAGTGTCTTGTGAGGTACATCCCAAATGGGGCATTGTACTCTACGATGGGTCTGATGAGTGACAAGTAGAGGGGCACTATAACCTCTTTATTTCTAGATGCAAACCCCTTAGTAATTAGATGGGCCACATAGAAGGATTTCCTAACTATTTTGGTAATATGATTGTCAAAGGAGAGATTACTATCTACCTGGGTCCCCAGATCTCTTATTACCTTTTCTGTATTAAGGGGGCTGCCGCCTATGTGGTAATTCGTGGGTGTTTTGTTTTTCCCAAACGGGATGACTATGTATTTTTTGGCATATTTAGCTTGAGGCCATGACTTTGACACCAGGTGTCTGTCTCAGTAAGGCCTTTTTGAAGGATGTCCGTGTCAGCTGGAGAGTCAATTATGGCTCCCAGTTTGCAGTCATCGGTGAACTTGGTTAGCCATAGTCCTCCTGTGTTTGTCTGTACTTCTGAGAAATATATGCTGAACAGTAGGGGTCCCAGAACCGAGCCTCGCAGGACACCACTTGTGACTGGTTTAGAGTCGGACCTGGAACCCACTATTCTTACCATGTGAGTTCTGTCTGTAAGCCAGTTGGCAACCCATGTTGTGATGTTGGGGTTTATGTACAGGCTGGTGAGTTTTTCTATAATACCCGAGTGAGGAATGGTGTCGAACGCCTTGGCGAGATCAAGGTCGGCTGTGTGAACCACCTTTCCGTCGTCTATGGCCTTGGTGACTGTCTCGAAGAAGTCAACCAGGTTTAGTAGGCATGATCTGCTCTTAACAAAGCCGAACTGTGTCGGGTCAAGTGTTTGGAGCTTCCCAATGTCTTTGTTAATGAGTTCCATGATGATGCGCTTCATAGCCTTGCAGACCAGGCTAGTCAGGCTTATGGGGCGATAGTTACCAGGGTCAGTTGTGGCCCCTCCTCTGTGGAGCGGAATAACTGTTGCTGTGCACCATTCTATGGGCACGTAGCCTGTGGAGAAGCTGAGGTTGAACAACGTGTTTAGGTGGGGGGTTAGTTCGTTCTGTAGTTCGTGCAAGACGCAGCCTGGGATACCATCTGGCCCCATTGATGTTGTGTTTTTGGCTTTTGAAAGGGCTGTTTTCAGCTGTGCTTCTGTGATATCTGGGACACTACACTTTTCCGGTATTGTTGTGGGCCCTTTTGAAGGTGAGAGGGAGCTGAAGTTTGCACTGAATCTATCTGTCAGGATGTTGGCAATATCAGTAGGTTCAGTATATTTTGTGCTATTTTGCCCTAGCTCAGAGCATATCTGTGAGTTGCCACTTAGATTCTTGACACAGCTAAAGAAAGCTTTGTGGTTATCTTTCGAATACTTGCCTATTTTTCTTTCGAAGTTAGCCTTGGATGATTTTATGAGGGACCTTAGTTTCTTACTGATACTGATCAGGGATGTCTTTCCTTCTTGGGATTTGCTTTTTTTCTGAACTAGTTTCCTCCTTCTGTTGTATAACCTGTTTATGGCAGGGGTCCACCAGACTGGTTTCCTTCTCTTAGGGGAGTGAGTCTTGGTCTTGCTAGGGATGGCATGATCCATGCATCCTTGTAGGTGCTCATAGAGTGCAATTGTAAAGGATTCTGCATCTTGGGCAGTGTTATCCTTTAGCGTGGGGGCTGTGAAACTTACCACCTCTGCCTTAAATAAGGTGAAGTTTGCTTTAGAAAAGTTTTTCACTGTGGTTTCCTTGGTTGGGGGTGGTGGTGGGGTGTGGACATCCAGGGTGATTAGTTTATGGTCTGATCTAACCAGTGACGGATTGACCTCCGGTACGGAACACCTGTCACTCATATTGGTGATGACCAGGTCCAATATGTTGTGGCCTCTGGTAGGGGAGTTTACCAGCTGATCCAGGGCATTTGAGTTGATAAATTCCAGGAAGCGCTGAGCCTGGGAGTTTGTACTCAAGTAGTTTTCCCAGTTAATGGTAGGGTAATTGAAATCGCCCAATATCAGGATGTTCGGTAGGACCTTCATGTTTTCCAGTGTCTCCAGAAAGGCGAAGTGATGGTCAATGGGTCAATGAGGGTGATCTGTAGCAGGCCGCAATTTGCATTGCAGATTTGCCTGATGTTAGTTGCACATGGATGATCTCAGAGGTATCATGCTGCGCCACTAACCTGGAGCTGTGAGTATCCTTGATGAATATGGATACACCCCCTCCTTTTGTGTTTTGGTCCATGTTCTGTGGCTGAAATGTGTGGTATGAGTTGTAGCCCAGTAGTGCTGGAGTGCTCTCTGGAGCCTTGAACCAGGTTTCAGTTACTGCACAGATGTCAACGTTCTCCATAGTTAGGAGTACTTCGAGCGCCTGCATTTTGAGATGTAAACTCCTGGCGTTGAGTAGCATAACCCTCATTTTTTTACTTGTGCTGTTTACGGTGGTGGGTTTGAATTTTGAGCCTTGCCTAAAAAGGCACTATGGGGGCAGCAAGAGCCTTGGCCAGT
This sequence comes from Protopterus annectens, assembly GCF_019279795.1. Taxonomy (NCBI): domain Eukaryota; kingdom Metazoa; phylum Chordata; order Ceratodontiformes; family Protopteridae; genus Protopterus; species Protopterus annectens. The sequence continues at coordinate 64,142,726 of NC_056731.1, forward strand.
ATTCGAAAGCCAAGGGGTGAGAAGTGCAAGCCGTCTCTTGCGAAGCAACGTGGCTTATCGAGCATGTCATCCCAGGCTGACAGACACTGGATCCCCTTTGAATGACACCAGAAGCTTAGCCAATTGTTGAAATTGATCATTTTGTCTTTATACTGAGGTATCATTCTTGGTGAGGGCAGGATGCTACTCAGGGTCAGGGTCATACCCGCCTGGGCTACATGATCAGAGAGCTCTTCCATGTCTCTTTTCATGTAGTCCAGGGAGGTACATTTCAGGTCATTCACACCAACATGAACAATGACAGAGTCATATTTGTACTTGTTCTGGAGTGACCTGAGTGCTTGTGTTATGTGGCGGATTCTGTCTCCCGATAGGCAGCTAACAGTAACCTTCTCCTTGTCCAGCCTAGTGAGTGGGGCGTCAGTGTGCCTGACTATTGAGTCACCTATTACTAGTGTGTTAGGTATGTTATTTTGCCTTAAGGGCTGTGATTGTGCAGCACATTGATTTTGTGTTTTATGTGCTGTCTGATTTGTGACGGGAGGTGCAGGTCTTGTGAGTGTCTGCTTCGGAGCTCTCTGATGCTTCTGCAGGTTTTTATTTAGAGCCTCCGAGTATGATTTTGTGTATTTATGTGTATTTATTGCCAGTGCTGGTTTAGTAGGTCTATGTGAGGCTGGAGGTGTGGTGCAAGTGTTAACCTTCTCCTCATGACTGTCTGTTCCAGTCTTGGGTGGAGAGACCTTAGCCTCCAGTTTGGTTGTATAATTGCATTTCAAAGTTTAATGCCTGGCATTTTTGACTGACTTTAATCCACAATGATTTAACAGAAAATCAAGAATCTAAACAGGGACAGGGCAAAAATATGAGGCAAAATCCGGACCATTCTGCAAAATTCTGAACAGTTGAGAGGTACTGCAATAAGGACTCACACAGAGTGTTACCTCCAATACTCAGACAAAAGTAACAAACAGGTCTATATGCAGTAGAACTGATGCTCTGTGGAAGTCAAAACAAAGATTAAAGACCAAAGAATAATATTATTCTATAACCCAAGTTAGCAAGCAAAACAAAAATATGTAGGGGAGGTATAGGCTGAGACTATTTTAACCATTGTAATAATTATGGGTCTGCTGTACAACGGTGAGATAGAAAAAACGAGAGCTAATTACTGCAGATTAGATACATTTTTCTTTATTTTGCAATTTTCAAGGACATTTTTACTCATGTCATTTTTCCTCATCATAAGTGATTGTATTCCATTTAATCTAGTAGTGAGACTGCCAATGATTAAGAACATATAATTTAAGTATTTTATTTTTCTATTTTCTGTCTGTTCCTGATTTTGTAGGCTTTCACTTTCTCTCATACCTCTAAAGCTGCTATGATTTAGGCATAGTACTATGACTTTTGCCCTCAAATTTTATCTTGTTCTTTCTACCTTTACAGATTTTATTTATAAAATTAGACAATTTAAAGGTACATTCATTATTAAATTGGCAAAGCAAGCCTACACAAATGTTCTTTTTCACTAGCACTATAAGGTATAGTAATTGAAGAGTATCTCTTAAAAATATACAATGCTTCTCTTTCTGATCCTCAGTTATAAGCTTTGACAGGCAATCCTATGATTTTTTAATGTTTATATGTTGTTTCTCTCTTTCTCTCCACACAGACACATGTAAATGCATATGTATATGTGGAAGCAATGAAGGACAAAAAGATCTACAGCTGAAATATCAAAAAAAAAAATTGACTCCCAATCTGTGTGGGAAAAAGTGCTTTTGCACGGGGTCAAGCCCCCCACTCTCTCTGTTCTTAAATATTCCAAATCAAAGATCGCACAAGAGTGCAGAAAAGAGTCAACTGCAATCACACATATACTCGTTAACAAAATAAACATACAGAGCACTCAAAAATAAATATTAAATCATAACCTCCAAAAACAGCAATACCCCATAACATAATATAACCCATAAATGTAACCCCCATCCCCTAATATATAACTAAAACAATACAATACATTAAAATAAAACAAAATAAAGTAAAATAAAATAAATAGTTGATAAGCGGGAGCTCAGACTAAAAATGTGCATTCTTTTTTATTTGACTAACTCAACCAACTAACGCAACGCTACTTCTCTGTGCACGTACAGTTACTGAAGAAAACAGTAAGGGAAGGCACAGAAAGCATTAACAAAGCAACGGAATGTGGTCCTTATGAAAGAGTTAGGGTCCACATTGACATTCTGATCTCCCAGTCACTTAAACACAAATGCTGGTACTGAAATGCATTAAAGTATTACATCAACTTCATAAAGCATCACTATACAAGTTTTTAAATGTATGCCAATACATACCTATCTGTAACATGAAATAAGTTATTCTGCAGGGGACACATCTCCCCTATACTCCCCTTCTTTATTATTCTCCCTCAGAAGTCAGTGCTTCTTGGAAAAATAAATAATGGGAGCCTGTCAGTTGTCTGAGCACTCTTTCAGCACCATTGGAGTTTGCCCTTTACCCCACTATCATGCAACTGTGAAATTAGCATACATAAAAAGTGGGGTATAGCCCCCTCTGCAAAAGGCTTTCAGTGAGATATGTTCATGGCTTTGATACTTGCTGAAAGTTCCTTCAATGGATAGAAACAACTAAAAATAATAAAATAAAATTACACTTTTGTGTTCTTTCTCTATGATATTGCAGTCGGACTAGCGTACACAAATAACAGCACAACTTGAGGTGTTACATATTATTGCAACACACAGTAAGTAATCAAACCTAAGCTAAAACCTAATTAAGCAATAACTTTAAAGATAAAAAAAAATCTGCTGTGTACTGAACGTCTGCTTGTAAAGCAAGGATCTAACAGATCATCTTAGAAAAGCATTCAACTAATAATTTTTAAAATGTAGTCTTATGTTACTTGACTTCTGCAAATTTGCCTTGCATATTATATCTATAAGGAATTAACTTTACCAGTCTTGTATTAAATAGGCATTCTGAACATAGAAAGTCCTGTAGAGAGGGCCAGACCTGAATATCAGCAAATAAAATTAAGTGTTAATCCATCAGACAACCGGAAGGAAAGAAAGATCATCTTTCAGTGGGCATCTGAAAGGTATGAAAGGCCATAGCTTCTTAAAGAAGAATCATTGGGTTCATTAGACATGTATGTGATGCTGTTCTTGAGTGATTCATGCCAACAAGAAAGCCATCCATTCAGGGAATGCATGGTTTATTTTAAGAATGTGTCTTTATGTGACAAAGCAAGGGAATTTCAAAATGCTCTTATTGTAATTCTTCTTCTTTCGGCTTTTCCCGGTTAGGGGTCGCCACAGCAGATCACCTGTCCGCTCATGATTGGCAGTGGAGTTTTATGATGTAGAGTTGCCAGCCCGGCGCCCAAACTTCCACAGAAGGCACACACACTCACACACACACACACACACACACACACACACACACACACACACACACACACACACACTCACACCTAGGGCCAATTTAGAGTGTCCAATCCACCTACAGCATGTCTTTGGGATGTGGGTGGAAACCAGAGCACCTGTAGGAAATCCATGCGACCACAGGGAGGACATGCAGACTCCACACAGAAGGCACCCCAGCCGAGAATCGAACCGGAGAACCTCTGCTGTGAGGCAGCAATGTTAACCACTGCACCACCGTGGCCGCCCCAAAATGCTCTTATTGTAATTAATGATTGAATATCAAGAAAAGCTGTGCATGAACTGATAACATATGTCACAGTTCATTCTGAAGAACAAAATGTAATAATATATTTGTGGGAAGTTGCAATCCACTTGGTTACAAAACTGGGGAAGGTCTGCTACAAATATTCTAAATAATAATAATAATATTATTATTATAATCTGAAAATGGTCTCCTCCTCAGACTGCTTCCTGAAGAGAAAGGATGTATTATTATTTATATTTAAAGTATGGGATAATGAAAGAAATGGTTACTTATTGTCTTATATCTGTCCTCTTAGCAATAATTTTATGTTCTGAGACTTTAATCAGCAGCATTGTGGTCATTTTGTGCATACAATGATGTAGATAAATCAGTTAATTTTAATCCACTGCGGAAAACAGTATCTAAAGACATTCTAGAACGAGTTCCTTTTAATCATTTGAAATAGTTGTAACATTGCCAATGCCTTTCTAATAGCAGCTCCTCTGTGGAATTTCTCATATCACCATGGCAGAATACATCAAAACACGCACAGAAAGGTCATTGCTACATTCTCTAAATGTGGAAGGCACAAGGATAGATGCTATTGTTTTCTATTGCATAGTTCTATTAGCAAGCAGGTGCCAACACTATACAACACCTCTGCAGCACTCATTCATGCACAGTTAGCTTTCTGAGGCAATAAGCATTTTGGAGATGGTTTAAAATCATCAAAAAATCAATAATTTTCAGAAGCGCATGAAGTTTAGTTGTGTCAGTTACCAGTGGTGGTGTGTGACTTCAAAGCAAGGGGAGGGCTGCAGGAAACAAATAAATGAGTGGGGTTAATTGGAATGATAGATTATATTACTGCAAGTCAGTGACTATTTAATGATGATCAAACTACAGCTAAGGTTAGTCACTTTCACCCCAGACTGCCTCAATTCTCACAAAGTATAATTACTTCATTAACTGCATACACCACAGATGTCTGATTGTAATTAAACAAAAAATGGTCAGCAATGCATTTTGCCTAACTAAAAACAAAACAGCATTTGTCATGCATTTATCATGCATATTTCTTTGTTTTCTTTAGCTGCTCAGGAAAAGAAAGACAGACCCACCAAGAAATGCTCCATACTTTGTTTACACGGTTTATGCTTTCACTTTCAGCAGGATACTGTTGTTTATCTTTCTGAGTGCCTTTTACTGTTCCTGATCAGGCAATGAACTTCATTTTGAGATTTTACTGCTTTTAGTTGCTTGAAATGTTTAATTTGTGTCACAATCCTGATTTCAAATGCATTTCTTTGTTATGTTAGTATTATTATTTATTCATATTTAGTAAAATATTTGGGTTACAAGTGTCTTGGTTGCTTTTTACATTAATGTATTGATTTGTGGACTATTTCTTTGACATATTTCCACGGGTATGTAACTTTTCAAGATAGTGGTAGTCAATTTGATTTTGAAGTCTGTAAGGGAGAAGGGATCAGTGATTGGATAGAAGTACTAGGTGGCCTGCAATCATTGTATCCATTATGATAGAAACAAAACTCTCAGTAGAAAGACCACTTTAATACAAACAGCAGAGCTTTCGGATACAATCCTTCATCAATACTAAAATACAAATGTTCTTACACAGTATATATAGGTCTAAAGAGTCATATGACCGGCAGCCAGAAAATCACATGACAATACACAAACATAATCACATGAGAAAATTAAAATAAAGCATTACATTTGAGTCTTAACAATACCAAAAGCCTGTACATATAAAATATATGCATGTCTATAAAAATATGTATATATATGAAAAATAAACTGCAACAGAAGAAATCAAAAACACACCCCCAAGCAGTAAAAGCGAAGATGGAAATCGCCACCACGAGTAAGGGTCCCAAAACTGCAATAAATAAAATGTACATGTAACTATTAAAAAATGGAATACATATTATAAAATACTTATACATATGATTTTAATAACCAACATATATATATATATATATATGAAAAATACTATAAAATGTATATACATAAAAATAATAAAAAATATATATGTATATATACACATACATAAATATTTTACATATCATAATCTAGACCTACTAAGCTTAACCAGAATTGGTTTAAGACTAACCATGCTATTTAGACCGGGTGCTAGGTCACTCGCCAGTCTAACAATCCATTCATATTCTTTAATTTCCAGATTGTTATTGATATCCCCACCTCTAGGAGAGGGATATACATGATCTATGGCCCTAAACTTAAACAAATGTTGCTGGCCACACTCCAATCTGTGTCTATACAAAGCATTGGTGTCTACACATCTCCTGATCTCAGATTTATGTTCTGTGATCCTTTCCTTAAATTTACGTGTAGTTTTGCCTACATAGAACGAATCACATGCCACACAGGAGGCTAGATAGACCACATGAGTTGTTACACATGTTGCTGTTACATAAAACTTAAACATTTTCTTACTCACCGGATGTTCAAATATATCTGTGTCCTCATCAACAATATCATCACAACATGAGCAATTGAAGCATTTACGTGTACCTGAGCTACCGGAAAGTTGTAACTTATTTTTAATAGGAAAGTCTTTATAACACAAAACACTCTTAAGGGTTCTCATATTCCTATAGGCAAAATAAGGTGTACTACCCAGGATTGCCTTCAATTCATTAGAGGCCATTAAAATTAACCAATTCTTAGATATAATATACTTAATAGAGGGAGACATTGTGCTAAATGAAGTGACATACTTAATCGCTGTTCTATCTAGACTACATGAATTGGACGTACCACTGTCCTCTGCCTCTAGGGTATTGGTCAGAAAGACGGGCGCCAGCTTCGTCTTTCTATCCTCTAACACCTTCCTTTTCTCTTCAAGCAGAAGGATACTATCATATCCACTATAGGTAAAATCTGCTATCATATCACCCAACTGTTCAATAAAGCACTGGTCATCAGTATTAAACCTGCTCAGTCTACATAACTGGGACCTAACCGTGCTTCTGAAAGTATGTGGTGCATGCATGCTACTGGCATGTGTATATCTTCCTGCACAGACGTCCTTCCTGTGTAAGTTTGTCTGTAAGAAGTCACCTTCGAGTATCAGATTTATATCCAGAAAGGTAATGACAGTTTCAGAATAACACATTTTAAACTTTAAAAAAGAAGATGCTGAGTTTAAATAAACTATAAACCCATCCAAATCTGCCAACGTACCTTCCCATAAAAGAAAACAGTCATCCACGAAACGCTGAAAAAACTTAATATTATATCTATACGGATTTAGATCACTAAATAAATGTTTCCTTTCCCATTGATAAAGTACTAGATTGGCGTACGTGTTGGCTACAGAGGTGCCCATAGCTACACCCATCAGCTGAAGGTACAGGGAATCATTAAAAAGAAAAACATTATTTCTCAAAACAACATCCATAAGTGTACATATCTTTTCAATTTTACCAAAATTTGGATTGGGACAAGAGACCAAAAATTCCCTTAGTAAATCTATACCAGCATCAATTGGGATAACCGTAAATAAAGACACAATGTCCAGCGTTACTAGATAATACCTCTTAGTGGCCAAGTAAGACTTTCCTACACCATACCAGGCCTTTAGTTTTTGCACAAAGTCAATAGTATCCCGTAGGATAGAATTACATTTAATAAGGTATGGTTGGAGCTGTTCATGTAGGTAGATAGAAATTCTCAGTCACCCAACCAGCACCCGAGACTATAGGCCTCATTGGTGGATCAGTTAATGATTTATGGATTTTGGGGATTCCATAAAGCTGTGGGGTGACCGGACAGGGTACAGTCAGGTGGTTGAACAAGTTGAACAGGTTACTGTTTATCCATTATGATAGAACAGGTTTGATGAATAAGAAATTAGTAATCTGATTGGTCAATGATTCTTGCCCATTTTATAATTACTTTTATAGGACTGATAACAATTACTTGGATTCATCCAGGGCAACAAAGCAGTATTAATTACCAGAGCAAGGCAAATGATGCCAAAAACATTCCATTTGGAGGAACTGGGATAAAGCTATGTCAAAGAATATGTAATGGAGAAGCGATGGGACAGACCAGCTATTAACAGTAACCATTCATCACACTACTCATCACACAGCGAACCTGGAGTCTCTGCTCTTGGAAGGAGATGCAGAGCACTGCATGTGACATAGGGATACCATATCTCTGGTATGTGCAAGAGAAAATAAATTAACTAATGGAACTTTTTTAAATACTCTTTCCTAGTCCTTCATGTAGTCTCCTCATCAACATGAGAGAGACCCTGGACTCTGTTGTTGCAGTGCGACAGTGCATTCTGTGCCTCACTGCTAATCTACCACCAGGGCACAACATGTGTTTTTCAGTAACACCACTACCTGTTGACATGCTGTTCTCATTACTGGATATCTTGCCATAAGGTCTACTTATCTATCACAAATGAACAGAAGCCCCAAAATGTTTAACATATGTGTTATTCAACCATGTGCACTACCAAATTCTGGCCTTTATGCCTAATAAAAATGCAGATTAAGTGATGGAAGTTTCCTGTCTATGTAAAAGTTATGTCATCAATTTATTACTCAGAACTGGACTTGAACAAAGAGACCCCAGCCCTCTACCAAAAAAGAAACAAAGCTTGCACTTTTTATGAAAAAAAGGAGAAGATTTTGATGCTAAATGTTGATGCATTTCTGTCACATGGGTGTTCAAGCATAGCTAAAAAATATTATCTTAAAATAACAGTTTATTCTGCAACTTATTATCAGGTTTAGAAGATTTAGTTATGTTGCAAGACTCGTGCCACTAATGACACTTGATGGACAAGTGTTGAATAACAGAACAACACCAGTAAATACACCCCAATAACAGACATCACTACAACATACTATTGGTCACTTCTGCAGTCCACTTTAACAATCATTTCTAACTTATAATCAAGGCATAATAGTTACATTATATCTGACAAAGGGATAATGGTCTTAAAATGGCTTTTGCCCTTAAGGCAGCAAGTTATCTGGACAGACCTTCAAAGGTGGATCCACTCACCTTCTTGGTGGTGTATTCACCTATAACTGATGTTCTATTACTTATCACCTGACCTATGGGAAACTGTCACTGTTGGCATAACCATAACATCTTTATAAATGAAGGCAAATAGAGTTACTCAATAACTTCATGACTATAAACAGTAAGATGAACAAGAAAAGAACTTGGGTGGTAGCAGTCTGATTGGACTGTATGTCCAATAAGTGGAACAGAGGCTGACATACATCTTAGTCATAACTAATAGAATACCTACAGTAATTATGGCTGACATATACATCTTAGTCATAAGTAATAGAATACCTACAGATCCATTATAGCCTTAACTCTGGTGGTATTTATATACTATTTTACTACAGAAGATTGCACAAATCGATTTGAAAATGTTCAGGTAGTGCAATACATAGTGTGTGTGTCCATGCATGTGTGTGTGTATCCTCCCATGTGTGTGTGTGTCTTTGCATATTTGTGTGTTATATTGATGTCTGGCTCAAAGGTAATGCTGGTCACATCAGGGAAAGGGTGAATATGGGATGGGGAAATAAGAGGATTGTGTTCTCTTAGATAAGCTTCTCAGGATATGCCTCATCAATTGATAACTTTCTACTCATTTGTAGAAGAAAGACTATCATGACAGTCATATCACCCATTGGTACTATAACCACTGGAAAGAAGATGGTTTCTAAGTATCCTAGACATGAATTTATGGTCTCCCATCCAAACAGGGCTAGTGTGTTTGGAAACTCCATCATGGAGATGTTCATCAGATCACTGATCATCATTGAAATGCTGAGCACTAGACAAAAGCAAGTGTGGTATGTTGTTCAAGAGGGGGACATGAACATTTCAGGGAATTACATATGTTATTGCAATGGCAAGTTATTTACGGAGATAACCTAGAAGAAATTATAGGCTGCTTTCTTAGGCTACAATAACCACAAAAGGTTTGGGGAGCTGCCCACCAGACCCAATCCAAGTTTATGACAGGAAAAGTTGACATGTAAGTACCAAACGTACAGGTGGCCTACCTGAGCTTTTTCAAGTCATCTTATTAGGTCCTGCTCAGGTGGGTGCTTGAAAAAAACCTGCAATACTATAGTCTGTGAAAACCAGTGAAAATGAAGGTTACTGCATGGTTGTAATATGGGATACTTACGTTTGTGATGCCGGAGATGGGATCAAGAGCAATGAAAGTGATCTAAGGAGTTCCACAGAGTAGGTCTAACACTCTTCGGTGTGCTCAGGTCCGAGCTATCTGAAGGAATACAAAATAGTACCACGATAATGCAACGTGATATGCAGTAGTGTAGGATGGCGAAAAGGGCGGTAGAAAGGATGTGAAATGCTGAGCAAGTGGGCAGAGAAATGAGATTTATCTTTGAGTGCAGATAAAATCAAAGTCTTGCACTTTAGCCAAGCCATCCTTGGTGAGGAGTTACCAGCTGGGGTTTTGATGACACTGGTGGACTGGATGACCAGGAACAGGTGTGAGGATAGTGACAATAGTGACAAGGGCAGCACAGTGGAGCAGTGGGAAGTGATGTTGTCTTATAAGAAGACCTTTTATGGCTCTATTCTTGGCTGTGGCGCTTTCTGTGCAGAGTCTGCATGTCCTCCTTGTGTTCACATTGGCTTTCTCTCTGAGCTCTGCTTTCCTCCCACATTCAAAAGACATGTGGTAGGTGGACTGGGCACTCTAAATTGGCCATCAGTGTGACTTTGCATTTATGTATGTGGTAAGGAAATCGTGGCAGGTCTAGCCACCTAAAGTTTGGAACAATGGCTCTAGATAATTGTCACTGTTGAAGTGGCCCCCTAACCTCAATGAAAATGCACTCTGACTCTGAAGGATGGAAGCTTTAAAACAGACTTTCTTCAAATATCTGCTGAAGCTGAATGTACTAGACTAGCTATGTTTTTAATTTTGGTCACGTGACAAACCACAGACCAGAGTGACTTTTCATTTCTTCTCCTTCAGTCTGTGAAGGCTGCTACAGAGAAAGAAAGCTGTATGAAGCCAGAGCTCAGAATGTATCATTCAAGTTATGAAATGCCTGACTTTAGCTTTCAATAATGTTACACAGTAAAGAAGGATAAATAATGCCAAGCAGCGTTTCTGTTTTAACATTTGTGAAAAGTCATTTTCACACTTTGCTTTTTGTTAAAGGGTGAGTGAACACTTTGATGCTTCAGATATGATACATCTTTGTTGTTGTCTTTCGGCTTTTCCCAGTTAGGGGTCGCCACAGCGGAACTCCAGTCTGCTAATGATTGGCAGTAGATTTTGATGAACGCCATAATTTTGCTAATATTTTATTTACAGGAATTCTGGTCTATGAAGAGAGATCTTTCCATTTGAATGCATAGACATAACAAACAGAGTTGTTCTTTTAGTGGTACCATTTTTTGTTATCCTATTCTATAAAAAATGTGATTTCTGATGTATAGGCCCTGTCTATGTCACTTCAAGGCATCATTGTCCATTCATTTGTACATGTCTGTTCAGGAAGTGTGTAAAAATCACAGGCAGTTAAGTTCACCTGGTACCAGTGTTTGTTTATTATTTTTCTTGCTTTTTAGTCCTCAGATTTCATGACTGGCCACTTTCTAGAGTGCAGAGTGATAGCTTTTCCAGCTGAGCCTGTCTGAAGACAAAAATGTATCTTGTGTGGGGAAATCACTCTGCATCAATATTTTTCTTTCCTTCTTTTTATTTTTTTATTTTTAATACATATTATAAGATAGGATGTGTAATATGGTTCCCTTTTCTGCATGCTGACTGAAAACACAATCCAGTAATTTCAAAGACAGTAACAGACAGAAAAAGGTACTTTAACAGCTTATTCAGGAGTTCTTCCTTGTGAATTCCACCACTGGATTCACAGTTTCAGAGTTCTTCAACACACTGCACAAGCTGTCATTTGGCATTGCGTTGTTAGAATGCATCACTGTGCCCATGAGGGGCAGAACACTAACCACAGCAGTTGATTAAAACAACAGTCATTTAGGGTCTGAAAGGGCAGGGGGTTATTTAAAGGCACTGTTCAGGTGAGTTGCAGCGAATTAGTGCTACTAGCATGTGAACAAAGTAGTAATAAGCTCCAAGTAAGTACAACTGGTATGGGGGCTGAGGGGGAAGAATTGTTATATATGTGCGGAGAATGCAATAGGGGAATAGTCCAAGTAAGTAGATGCAAGACATATTATTTTAATGTAAAGTGGTGCATTGTTTTACAAACTGTAAGGCGTTTCCTGCTGTTAACTTCTGAAATAATGTCCAAAATCCAAAGTGCATGCCATATACCTAGCTCTAGTATTCATCATTTTCAGTACTAACCCAAGAATGCCTTGATTTCCCTCTTCAAGGTCATTAGAAGTCAGAATCATGTTCATGTTTGTTTTACATCATTCTCATTCACCAGATTTACTTCCTGTACTCAGGCACAAAACAAAAGCTGTGAATATTTACTTCTTTATGCGTGGTGATGCAAATTTGCTTGAAAAAACAGATTTAACATTTTGGTATTTAAAATATAGCAAACGAAAACAGTGGAGTATTTAACAAAGTCAAACATCTAGAAGTCTGCTTTATGAGCTGAAGTAGCTTGTAGGACTATTTGATTTAAAAATGATGACATTCATACAGAAAAAGTTGTTACAGATAACAGAAGAAGCCTGAGAACCCTTCACATTTAATTGTAATCATGCTCTTTCAGAGTGAATGTCATGAGACTGGCTGCCACAAAGAGGTGTATAGTGCTTTTTTCTCGGTGTATTAATTTCATGAAACATAAATCATGCAATGCGATCAGTTCAGAGTGCAACCTATTAAGAGTAAGTGCAGAGCTATATCCCTAAATTCATCCTAATATTAGCAGTTTAGTTATCCGGTTACAAAGGCGGCAGCATTACTTAAAGGTACTTTGTGTCAAGCATTGTCACTGAGGTATAACATCTGTAAGTGAGATGCAAATGGATAATTAAGAGGCTTAGTAACCATTTCAGTCAGGAAATGAAATTCACAAAACAAAGGTTAGCCATATTTCTCAACTTCTTTGCTCAAGATTTATGGACAAAGCTGAAAATAATGAGGGGACAAAGACCCCAAATCAGTGACAGTTTTTAAATATTAATCTATTTCACTTAGAAAAGTTAATAGAACAACAGGTTTTATATCATCATGCATTTTCTGAACAATAAAAAGTATTACACTTTACTGTCTGGCATTACTGACAGACTGTAATCCTCAGGAATTTAACAAAAAATCAAATATTTTATAAAAGACAGCATAAAAGTCTAACACAAAATTATGGGCAATCTGAAAATGCTGGTCAATTGAGTGGTATGAGGTCAGTATATATCATTAGAGGATTATAAGCAACTACTTATATACTCAATAAATGGATGTCAAGCAATTCACATTAATAGTGCAGGACGGTTAATATTGACACTCATTTTGAGAACATAGTGACTTGGTTATGATTGTAGAGTCATGATTGTAATTCTTTATGTATTACATGGAGAAAGGGAGAGAGAGAAAGAGAGAGAGATTGTATGTAAGAATGCTAAATGTATTACAGGTTTCTTTATAGTAGCACACAGAGTGTTGGCTGATCAAATGTACTACAAGGCAAAGAAAAATATTTTAGAATTACAAAAGATTTTACAACTTTGAAAGGTGTAAAACAAACACTACCTCACATTAAGCAGTCAAACTGTATCTCTTTTCTTGTAACAGCTTTAAAAGCTGCAATACATTTTATGCTGCCTCACACAAAAAAGATGTGCAACACTGTAAGTGTTTTACTTTTAAAGTCGTTTTTCCCTCCTGCTTCAGTTCTGCGGTGGCTGCTGATCATGGTTCTGCACAAGACTAGAACATAACAGCAGTAAAAGGTGCTTAACTCATTAGTACCCATATGGTAAGGAATGTCACACCTCTACCAGCCCAAACATATCATTGCATTTTATAGCATTGTCTGAAAACTCATCTTAAAAACATACGATATACAAATATAAATGCTTTCTGAATAATAAAAGCTATCAAAACAGTACAAATAACAATGTTATCAGTAAGAAGTATCCTTTACAGTTGTAATAGCTGATTTATTCATAGTCTTTCCATGTATAGTATAACAGATAATACTGCAGACAAAATCAGAATTATACTTTTTCCTAAACGTAAACAAATAAATTGTCATATCTTAGAAACCATACAACCTAGACATTTATTGTTAGAACATTATTGTTAATTAGACATAAGCTTTCACATGGCAACTAACATTTCCTCCCTGAGTGCATGTTTATTGAGATATTTGCAGAAATATAAAAATATATGTATAATTGTATAATTATCTGTATAAATAACACTGAAAAACTCTCAAGATGTGTAACTTGCAGTGTAAATACATAAAAAGAGACATGGAAGAGCTCTCAGATCATGTGGCCAAGGCAGGTATGACCCTAGCCCTGAGTAGCATCCTGCCTTCATCCAGAATGATACCACAGTATAAGGACAAAATGATTGACTTCAACAACTGGCTAAGCTTCTGGTGTCATTCAAAGTGGATTCAGTATCTGTCTGCCTGGGATGACATGATCGACAAACCACGATGCTTTGCCAGAGATGGTCTACACCTGTCACCCCTGGGATTCAGGTTACTGGCTAAAGCTCTTGCCAGCCCTATAGTGCCTTTTTTAGGCAAGGTTCAAAGGACAAAACCACCACCATAACAGATACAAGCATGCAAAATCTGATGGTAATGCTACTCAGTGCTAGAAGTCTAAACTTCAAAATGCACTCTCTCGAGGCACTCATAAAAATGGAGAACATCGATATCTGTGCAGTAACTGAGACCTGGTTCAAGGCTCCAGAGAGCACCACTGCAATACCAGGCTACAACTCTTACCACACTTTTCGGCCACCAAACCAAGACTGAAGCAATAAAGCTGGAGGAGTGTCCATATTCACCAAGGATATTCACACCTCCAGACTAGTTGCCCAGCACAATACATCTGAAATTCTCCAGGTGCAACTAACACTAGGTAAGACTACAATCCAAACTGTAGCTTGCTACAGATCCTCCACCATGCCCCAAGATTCTCACTACACCTTTCTAAACATACTGGAAAATATTAAGATACAACTAAACACCCTAATACTGAGTGATTTCAACTACCCTGCCATTAACTGGAAAAACTACTCGGGTACCAACACCTTTTCCCAATGGTTCTTGGAATTCATAAATTCCAATGCCCTGTATCAACTAATCCATTGTCCCACCAGGGGCTCCAATATCTTAGACCTGGTCATTACCAACATGGGAGATAGATGCTCTACACCAGTGGTCACCCCCTCATTGGTCAGGTCTGACCATAAGCAAATCACCCTTGACATCCACATCCCACAGCCACCCCCCCCCCCCCGCAGTAAGGAAACCTCCGTAAAAAACTTCTCCAAAGCCAACTTCATGCTACTCAAGTCAGAAGTGACAAACTTCATGACACCCATGCAGACGGGATCTGAAAGTTCGACTGCTGAATCCTACACTAAGGCACTGTATGAGCACATCCACTCGTGCATGAATTGTGCCATCCCAAATAGAACCAAGACGCTCTCCTCCAAAAAAAGGAACCCAATCTGGTGGTCCCCTACCATAAGCAAACTATACAACAGAAAGAAGAAACTGCTGCAGAAAAGTGGAAAATCCCAGGATGCAAAAAACTCCCTTAACAGCCTCAGTAAGAAGCTGAGATCCCACATAAAATCCTCCTAAGCAAGTTACGAAAATAAAATTGCTAAAGATTCCAAAGACAACCATAAGGCATTCTATAGTTATGTCAAAAATCTAAATGGCAATGCTCAGATCTGCTCTGAGCTACAACAGAATGGCATTAAATATACTGATCCCAAGGATATTGCCAATATCCTGGCAGATTGATTTAGTGCCAACTTCACCCCCCTCTCACCCCCTAAAGGGCCCATCTCAATACCAAAAGATTGCCAAATTCTGGGTAATCGCGGCCACACAGGTAGAAACTGCACTCTCCAAAGCTAAGAATACAGCATCTATGGGACCAGATGACATCCCGGGCTGCATACTACATGAACTACAAAATGAACTGGCACCTCGCCTAAGTGTCATGTTTAATCATAGCCTCACCTCAGGCTTCATGCCCACTGAGTGGTGCACAGCTACAGTTATCCCAATCCACAAAGGGGGATCCACCTTGGATCCTGGGAACTACTGTCCCATCAGTCTGACGATCCTGATTCGCAAGGGCATGGAATGTATTATCATGGAACTTATAAACAAAGACATTGGCAACCTTCAAACACTGGACCTCACCCAGTTTGGGTTTGTGAAAGGCTGATCTTGTCTCCTGAACCTGACTGACTTCTTAGAATCAGTCTCCAGAGCTGTGGATGAGGATAAGGAGGTCCACACAGCCTATCTGGACCTCGCCAAGGCCTTTGACACCATCCCCCACTCTGGATTCATAGATAAACTTACTAAGCTGGGCATAAATCCCTGTCACTCGATGGGTTGCCAGCTGGCTTACTGACAGAACCCACACTGTAAAAGTAGCTGACTCCAAATCCAGCTCCATACAGGTGACAAGTGGAGGACCTCAGGGTTCCATCCTGGGACCGCTCTTGTTTAGCATCTACTTCTCTGAAGTACAGGCCAACACTAAGGGACTCTGGCTAACAAAGTTCGCAGATGACTGCAAACTGGGAGCCATTATTGAATTCCCAAATGATGTGGATATTCTACATAAGGGCCTTACAGAAACAAATGCTTGGTGCCAGAGCCAAGCTTAATGCAAAGAAATGTATAGTTATCCCCTCTGGGAAAAAAACATGTACCCATGAATTACCACATATGTGGCAGTACACTAAACACTGAAAGTGTGATGAGAGACTTAGGGACACAGGTGGACAGTGGTCTCACCTTCGATAACCACATCACCACAACAGTCAGGAAATCATTCTATCACTAAGGGCTTTTCATCCAGAAAAAAGGAGGTCATTGTCCCACTGTACTCATCTCTCATTAGACCCATTATAGAGTACAACACCTCATTTGGTATGTACCTCACAAGACATCTGCAACAGCTGGAAAGGCCACAGAAGTACCTCACTAAAAGAATCACAGGCCTAAAGCAGATGCCCTATGCTGACCATCTAAAAAAACTCCAGCTATACTCTGTGGTATATTGTCTACTCAGAGGTGATCTCTGCTTAACATACAAGGCCATGTCAAACCTTGAGCTGTTGGACATGCTCCACTTAAAGAAATCCCAATCCCTCAGAGCCACATGCTCCAGGGATCTAAACCTTGTCATCACAATGAACAAAACATGCTGGAGGGATAGGTTCCTGACCCAGAGACTCCCCATACTCTGGAATAGACTGCCCATACATGTCAAGCAGAGCTCCTCCTTGGCCCTCTTCAAAAGGAACCTTGACAGTTGGTAGGGAGATAGGAAATTCACTTTGGGGATCACGTCAGTTGCCCTTCTAGACAGGAGTCCAGGGAAGTAAATATTGTGGGAAGAAATATCCAGGGAATTGTTATGGCTAGGCTTCTATAGGCCCTAGGGCCAATAGCCTAGTACCAAACTATGAAGCTATGAACCTATGAGAGTTTTCTTCAACATCATCTAAGGTTTCACCTGATGCCTTGTAATAGTCTGGTAGTTACTTGTTTCTTGAAGTATGTAAATATTGTTTATTATCATCATTTCTAAAAATAACTAGCAATATCTCCAATATAGTGTGATATAAATTGATATGTACAATTAATTTTTCAGTCTCCTAGCAAAACATTTAACACCATACCCCTCAAAAGCACATACGTCTCTCAGTTTTGAAAGAAAGAACATAAACATGAAAATATGAATTATAACTGGCAAACAGTGATTAATTTCTCTATTGCAGTGCATAGTACATTAATAATCTTAGTGCTGTTTTGTTAATAAGTCCTTGCCCTTTCTAATATTGTCTGTTATTAGCTGAGAAATTGTTTATTTAAAGAAGCGGGATCCAATAAAGGTCTGGATGACATAAGGAGTTGTGGGTTTTAAGTGGAAGTATACAAAAAATGTATTTTGGGCTTGAATGAGTTAATAAAGTATTTTTAAGTAACTTTCATGTCTTTTTTCCAATTTTAGAGCATAATTATGATATACTACAATGCAATCAGATGAGGAATATGACACTCGACACTAGAATTGAACCTTACCTTTCAGTGAAGTGGTTATGCATGACAGTATAGTAAATGAAAAACATTTCCAAATACTCTGTGAAGGGTGAAAAATGACTAGCACATGCTGATGGTTTGCTTGAGAAAGGTACCATTTAACAGAGAATTGCTAGGAAACACTTGCTAAAAATTAAACAACTAAGTATGAAGTGCAGTGAAACCTTGTAATTTCCTATTCATGTCATCAGTTTGCACTTTAAAATTCCCAAGAGCCACATGCTCTAAGGATCTAAACCTCACCATAACGATAAATAGGACTTGCTGAAGGGATAGATTCCTGTCCCAGAGACTCCCCATGCTTTGGAGCAGGATTCCAATCTACATTAGGCAGAGCCCCTCACTAACACTCTTCAAGAGAAACCTTGACGAGTGGATGGGAAACAGAAAATTTACCCTGGGGATCACTGCAGTGGCTCTGCTGGACAGAGGCACATGGAACTAATGGCTCTGCTGGACAGAGGCACAGGGAACTAATCTAAGGGGGCAGCGAAAGCCAACACATTCTGGCTAGGCTTACATATGCCCTCGGGCAGACAGCCTAGTACTTACCTATGAACCTATGAACCTGTTAGTTACCAGTATTGCAAGTTAAAAGTGAACAGAGGCTACAGGGATCCTTGTCTGTACCTGGCTGCATAGCCGGCCTTAGGCATAGGCCAACTAGGCGGCCGCCAAGGGCGCCGCTGTAGTAGGGGAGCTTTTCCAGTATTTCTTTGGTGTAGGTAGACCGGGATGGGGACACCAGGTGGTGTGGTGGGAGGGTGCCGTGGAGCCCTTTTGCCTAGGGCACCAGTTGACCTTAGGTAGCTCCTGCCCAGCTGTACAGCCACTACCACAATATGCATACCAGCAGAGCAGTTTATCGACTGGTATTAACTCTATAAACTTCATGGCAGTCACTGGCAGTTGTCTAAAAACTGGAAATGGTTGCAATATTATAGTTATGTTTATTCACCTGTCCCACATTTTACAACTTGACTTGAAGCCTGTGATTTATAAATTACAAGAGTTTCTGAATCTGGATATCATCCTCTTCTAATAATTATGTTTAGCAAATTAATTCCTCACTTTCTGTCATTAAGTAAGCACATAAGAGATCTTTATAGTGTTCTTACCTTGTTTATAGTGACTACAAAGTTTGTGAGCATGAATGAGAAACCTAATGAAAATTAAGAATTAGACATGAAAACAAATTAAGAAATAATTGCTGCCCACAGCAAACATAATAGAATATTAAAAAATGTAGCAATAAATAATCAACCATAACATGTCAAACAAACAGAAATTTAATAAATTTAGATAAGCACTTTCATTCCTTTAAAATAAATAGAACTTCATCAGAGCTAATCCATAAAATACATTTCCTTAAAGATCGAAGCAGCCACATAATAAAAACTGACAGTGACACACATATAGAATTATTCAGAATAGATTTGTTAAAATAACAATAAACATAGGACTATGCTAAAACAAACTTAAAAATAATATACCTTACTACTTTGCTGCTTAAAGCTTGAAGGCACTACTAATAGATACAACCTCATTCAACCGAGGGGTATTGAAAGGCATTCAAAAGGAACTGTCAATTCAGTGCCCTTTTCAGACATACTTGATGTGCAGTATGTAAAAAAATGTC
Organism: Protopterus annectens; assembly: GCF_019279795.1. NCBI lineage: Eukaryota > Metazoa > Chordata > Ceratodontiformes > Protopteridae > Protopterus > Protopterus annectens. Next base: position 64,162,397 of record NC_056731.1, read on the forward strand.
TCTTTCTATACTGGAAAAAGTGCCTTTCCCAGTAAGAGGTACTTAATGGGATGTAAAATTAGAATATAAGGAAGTACACTTGCAAAGCATTCTTAATAACGTGGAATTATGGAAAGACATGTTAGATTAATATTTTCATATCTGCACATGTTTAAGGCTGCTTTGCATGCCATTAGGTCATCAGCAGGCCTGGTCTCTGAAGTAGGGACCCTTCAGAATTGGGAATCACCTTACCAGATCATACACCCCGACCAATTCCAGATCAACAAGCTTTCACTAGTCCAATTCATAAATCACCGAACCTGTTTCTAAAGAGCTATCAAACACAATCATCTTATCATCTGTGCAGTAAAGGGCATTAAAATAATTTTCAGTAGTTGACTCTAAGATGCAGCAGCAAAAAAAAACATTACATTTTTCTTGAGCTGTCAGTTCAACAAATGCTTGAATCAGTCACAAAGCCATTAATTTGCAACATATGACACATAATCTTAAGTTTAGATCTGATAACTGCTACTTCTGCTGTCCATTAAGGCAGTCTTATGTGCTAGTAAGAAAGTAGAGGAACACAGCTTCTCCAACAGATCAATACATACATGCAACTGCAGCATAGCTATAAATAAAATTCCTGTACCCCTGCCTCCCTTCCCAGGCACTACATTCAGATAATGCTGATTTGTTATTGCACTCAAGATGTGAAAAGCATTCAGCAGTGTCAGAAAGAAAGGCAACAGACAACAAAATAAGTACAAATAATGGTTTTCATAAAAATAATCTGGATTAGAGTTAACAGATCAGGAAACAGAAAATAATTAACCTTTCAGATGTCAAATTCTTAAACCTTCTATCACTTGTGCTACTGTATAGTTACCCCTGAGAGGTATATATAGCTGGAGAGATACTTTATACCACAACAGATATGCAGGAGTGTATGAGCTCCTGTAGGTATACATAGCAGAATGCTACTTTTTTTATCACATTTGTAAATTATATTTTCAAAAAAATAAAAGCTTTTGGTTTATTCTGTTTGTTGAATCAATGTTACAAGGACTTCAAGACAACAAATTTTAATTTGACAGCATTGTTGATGTGATTTGCCAAATACTGTCATGCGTGGCAATCTTTACAATAAAATTGTAATAATTACTTATTAAACTTTCTTCATTCTCCATGAAATATGAGTGTTTGTGCAAGCATAAAAAATGGAAGAGGTTTATACTGGTATAATTTTCTGATAAAAAAGAAACATTTCAAATTAACAGTGCCTGAATAATTTTAGTCCACAGCATGCCTAAACAAAACAAAAACATTACAAAATTCAACTGCAAAGTAACTACTGCTGCAAAATTTATTCTTAAGGCATTTATTTTAACTTACTTTAATATTCATATTGTTAATGGCAATACATTTCTGGAACTGCATACTGCAGTGGGTAGTGTAGTTTTACTTTCTGTATATTCTAGCTACAAAACTCTCTCATGCTCTGTTTCCTCACATGATGCAAATGGTGGGTTCAGCATAATGATTACAGGATTCACTTTATAGAAACAAAGTCCTGGGTTTGACTTTAACTTGAAGTTACTGACTAGACTTACTAGGGTCCTTCAGGGTAGTTGTCCTAGTATTTAATTAAGAAACGATGCATGCTATAAATAAGTAAATTCCATATCATATGCTGCTGCAGCTTTGTACATTTTTGTCAAAATGTACAGTAAGAGGGTACCACAACACATTCAACATAAAACTGGTGTCTGATAACTTTCATTACTGTGTCAATTTCTCATGGGCTAGTGGGTAGGGTCAGTGATCAATGTGTCCATATTCATATGTTTACAGCATGAGTAATACACAATTAAGAGTTTGAATTCTGATCTTGGCAAGCAGGCACTATGACAGATCAGAAATTGCAGAGCAATTAGTACTCATTAGTTCACCATGTACTAAAGTCATGCGTCCTTAACAACAAACTGACAGAGCAACAGACCTCTTTAGGAATCAATGCAAAACATAATTTCAGGGCCACATGTTTAATTTATGTATGATAATTTTGTTTCTTTTCATTATCAATGTAACTATAACCCACTACACTGTAAATGTCGCAAACGCAGGCAATTAACTTTCATTTGGGGCTCCAATCAATAATTTAATGTTGTAAAGTAAACAGATAAATTGTAATCAGGCTGTTCTGAATTTATTAACAATCATCACAGGGACATAATGCAGTTATACAGGCTATGAACTCAAAGGAAGCACTTCCAGCCTACTGCTGCCTTTAGCACAAATGAAGAAAGGATGTCTCAGTGATTCTGGCTTGTGTCTCACATTTCAGGAGCTGATGTTTGACCCTTAATGATATAGTCTTCATATTTTTATATAAAAATGAAATCAATGAAAGAAGTTACAAGTGGCACAGCATAAATGTATGTATGTGTATAAAGAGGGTATGTGTATGTATATATATATATATATATATATATATATATATATATATATATATACACACACACACACACACACACACACACACACACACACACACACATACATACACACGTTCTACATGCACTCACACACAAACATATATATTCATTATATGCAAATATGTTTTTATATACGTGTGTGTGTGTGTCTGTGTGTGTGTGTATGTGTTTGTGACTATGTATTTCTTCTAACGGAATATAATAATTCATGCATTTTCCACAGGATGTACATATTATTTTTATATAAATCTTAAGTGCTTCATCAAAACATTTGTCTGAATCTTACACACATCATGAATCCCCCAACCAATATGAACCCTTATTCTACACTCTTAAAGCAATTCTAAAGTGAAAAAATTAAACTTCACACACTCTATGCACTAAAATAAGCATTCAATTGCCTAGATAATGACTCTGACCTTTTGTTTTAAGAGAAAAATTAAATAATAAAAGAAAGAGTAAAAAGATAAAATAAAAAATATAACTAGCCATTGGAAAACAGCATTACAAGCACTACAGACCTGTCTTAAAATAAACTAACAAGATTAAAATATGTAAAGCATAACTATATAAGGCTATAAAAGCTTAGCAAATTCCTCATAGACTTCTAAAATAATTCATATATGTTAAATGACACCTTTAAAATTCGATAAATTATTTCAGAACAAGATTATTAAATGCCCATGAGACACCCCATTCACAAGGACCCAGATAATCTATGTAAAGCACTTTTCAACAGACATCGTAAGAAATCAGCATAACAAATGTATATCCCATTGAAATGTATAAAGAAAATAATTCAAACCAAAAAAAATGTGAAAAAATGGATACATGAAATATGTTAGAGTTTTGATCAGGTTGTACATGAAACATTTTGAACTATAAAATTAAAGAGCTTGATTTATGAATCTTCAGAAAACTAAATGTAATTATAAAATTTCATGTATGACACTGCAGCCTATATGTATGTATATATCTGTGTGTGTGTGTGTGTGTGTGTGTGTGTGTGTGTGTGTGTGTGTGTGTGTGTGTGTGTGTATATATATATATATATATATATTATATATATATATGTATATATATTATATATATATATGTGTGTGTGTGTGTGTGTGTATAGTATTCACATCTCATAGACATCAATTTGTAGAAAACCAAACCACCCAAACTAAAATAACTCCTAATGCCTGATGAAATGATGGCTACTCTCAGTCAGCCCCCACCCTACTGATGGAGAAACAAGGGGGCAATTGACTGGGAGGGAACTGATGACTGGCACACAGCAAGGCAAAATACAGCAAAAAAAAATATTTGGATCACCAATTCCTAAATTGCATTACCTTACTCAGACCCCTGATTCACTTTAACTGTGTGTGTGTGTGTGTGTGTGTGTGTGTGTGTGTGTGTGTGTGTGTGTGTGTGTGTATGTGTGTCTTTTTGTGCACATGTGCATGTACTACTTCTCTGCCATTTAAATGCAGCGTCACTTAGTATAAGAAATGAGTATTAGTGACTTGATTTGGTGAAGTAAACATTAAGCAGGAAAAACCACGATAAAAGAGTGAAGCAATGCTGGTTTCATAAGCTTTAAGTATGCTCAGACTTAGGAATGCAGTCCATGCCAGTAAAAGAATTAAAACAATACACTATTTGAGAAATTATGATGAGACTGAAAAGGCTTTCTTTTTCCATTATAAGGTTGTTATGACTGACTGGCCCTTCTGCTCTTCCTTCTAGCGTAAAACAAAAGGAAGAAACTGTTGCAGAAAAGAGGAAAATCCCAGGATGCAAAAAAACTCCCTTACCAGCCTCAGTAAGAACCTGAGATCCCTCATAAAATCCTCCAAAGCTAGTTAAGAAAATAAAATTGCCAAAGATTCCAAAGACAACCAAAAGGCATTCTATAGCTATGTCAAGAATCTAAATGGCAATGTTCAGATCTGCTCTGAGCTACAACAGAATGGCATTAAATATACTGATCCCAAAGATATTGCCAATACCTTGGCAGATCGATTCAGTGCAAACTTCACCCCCCTCTCACCCCCTAAAGGGCCCATCTCAATACCAAAATATTGCCAAATTCTGGTAATAATGGCCACACAGGTAAAAAACGCACTCTTGAAAGCTAAGAATACAACATCCATGGGACCAGATGACATCCCAGGCTGTGTACTACATGAACTACAAATTGAACTGGCACCTCACCTAAGTGTCATGTTTAATCATATGGGAAAAGAAAAACAAGAGTGCACCAATGGCTGTGTCAAATCGTAGATGTCACAAAATCACGAACAGCTGCAGCTGGTTGACCATTTATTATAAAACACCAAAACAGGATCCAAATGGCTTCAAGTGGCCCAAGAATGATGCTTCATCAGACTTCATGAATCACTGTAAAAACACACTCTTTATATACAGCCCAAGTCATGTGCTAATTACAATTAATCAAAGCACTTGGTTTTAAATAGGACTCAGGTTAACTCATACATTACTGAAATCCTTAAAAATACACTTTATAAAAACATATTGTATTTTAAAAACTGATATATCTAAAACCTGGCTTGTGTTGGTCTAGATCCAAAGTCTATATATGTATATGCATATATCCTGTTATATTGATAATATAAAAATATAAAAACTATAATGTAATACAATGAAAAACTAATGTTTTAGCGGTCATCCCGCCAAACATGGTTTTAGTGTAATTTTATCATTTAATCCATAAATATGTGCTTGTAGTCTCACTACCCATCTGTTTTCTAACTCCTCTAACTTGTTTTTGTAGTTGCCTAGCCTGTGTGTCCTTTGTAGCTTCTCTAGGACTTTGAATTTAAAAGTATGTCTAAGTCCATTCTCAAGAACATGTTTTGCTAAGGCATTATTAGTATTTTGATTGTGTATTGCATATATATGCTCTCTGATTCGTTCTCTTAGTGTCCTATTTGTTTTGCCTATATAGAACTTGAGGCATACCTGGCAGTGGGCTAAATACACTACGTCCGTAGTCCTACAATCTGCATATCCTTGGAACCTGTATGTATGTTTAGTGATCGGATGTTCAAAAGTTTGATGTGCATCTATAAATTGACATTGATTACAAGAACGACAAGGAAATGTACCTGTTCTGTCGAACTTACAAGAATCTCTCCTATTATTATCATAACATAAAATCCTGTTGAGGGATTTCATGTTTTTGTAAGCTATGCTAGGTTGATCAGTTATCAACTCCCTGATCTTATCATCATGTGTAAGTAATCTCCAATTGTTGCTAATAATACGTTTGATATAACTATTCCTATTGGTGTAGGAGATAGTAAGCCTAGTTTTGGCTGTTTGCATCGGGTTTGTTACAATGGACAATGGTTCTTTATCAATCCTATGGAAAAATGGAATTCCCTTGTCAGTCCTATGCTTATAATTATTCATCATGGCTCCCTTTATCTCTCTGTTCTTATAACCTCTGGATGTGAAATTGTTAGCCAACATGGCTACATGTTGTCCATAGACATCATCCTGAGTAGTTAGCCTGGATAATCTCATGGCTTGATTCTCAACGATGTTAGAATACACATGGCAGGGATGCATGCTGGTTCGATGTAATAAATTGTTCTTCCAACATGTCTTTCTAAACAATTCTGTATTGATACCCAAGTGTGACTTGGTTAGCTTCACATCAAGAAAATCAATGACTTCTTTAGAATAGGTACTCTCAAACTCTAAAAAGCTTGTTGTACCATTGATGTACTGGATAAACTGTTGTAACTGCTGTTCTGTTCCCCTCCATACAACAAAAACGTCGTCCACAAAACGACCATAGTATTTGAGATGTTCTGAGTAGTCTGAGTTCCCCAACACATATGCTCCCTCCCAATATGCCAATACCATATTGGCATAGGAGTTCGCACATGGGGTCCCCATGGCTACTCCCTTCCTTTGTAAATAGTATGTCTTATCATATAACATCACATTATTCTCAAGAATGATTTCTAGCAATAACGTCCATCTAATGATCAGATTGTTACTTATATTATTCTCAAGTAAAAATAATCTTACGTACTCAATACCTATAGTGTTGGGTATAGATGTAAACAACGACTTGACATCTAAGGTCACAAAAAGGTCATCTTCGTCTATATTCTCTATTTTGTTGAAATTGGCCAAACCCTTCAAAAAATGTTCCGTATCTTTTAATACATATTTAGAATTGTTAACTATGGGTTTGAGCATTTTATCTAAATATATCGATAAAGGCTCTGTCATCCATCCCTTACTGGAGACAATGGGTCTCAGTGGGGGATTCAATAAATTTTTGTGTACTTTAGGAAGTCCCCTAAAGGTGGGGATCAATGGACTTTCAACTATAAAGTATTTGTACAACTCTGAATCTATGACATTGCTCAATAATAGATCATATAAATGTCCATGCACATTCTTAATTAACATGTTCAAAGAACTGCCATTCAATATCTGATAGGTATCATGGTCTGACAGCATGTGTTCCATTTTGTCATTATACATCTCCCTATCCAATATAACAATTGCCCCTCCTTTGTCTGCCTGCCTGATAATAATGTCCATGTTATTCTGTAAGCTTATAATAGCATCCCTCTCATCTTTGGATGTGTTGTAAAAATCAGGTTTAATGTGACCATTATTGTATAGTTCATGCAAGTCCTTTTCACAGGCTCGCTCAAACGCATCCAACAAAGAGTTGTGTGGAGGCATAAACGTGGATGGCTTGTTGAAATGTTTGAAATCACTACTGTCATGTTTACCTTCATCACCAAACAGTAACTTTAAACCAATATTTCTCATAAAAAGTTTTATGTCCATGATTATGTCCGCTACGTCTGTGAAACTCGAAGGGATGAAGCTCAATCCCTTATTTAAAATGGACATTTCATGTTTGCTGAGCACATACCTGGAGATGTTAAGAACTAAGTTCTCTGTATCGGTTTCAATGCTTTCCTCTGTTGTAGATACGTCTCCTCGGTGCTCTTTCTTTTCCCTTGCCTGTTGTTCGACGGCCAAGTCCTGTTGTCGAAGGACTGTATGGGTAACGGAAGAGTCGGGAAACCCTCCGTCTCCAAAAAAACTTCTTCTGTATCTGTATTTAGAAATAGATCCATAGTAGACTGCTTCTTGCGGGCATCCCTGTTGATGGTAATTTCCGAACCACGAGACGCGTCGCATGGAGGTGAGTTTACTTCTCGTTCTGAGTGAACCATGGCTTCCACTGTGACTTGCCGCTTAGCGTTATGGTTAGGTTGCACTGCATGCATAGCCATTTTCGAATTACTTGCTTTTTGATTAGGAGGCCCTGCCTTCAGGACTTCAGCTGTTGTCATAGTCGACGTGTTGAATTGTACTCCTAATGCCCCATTCGAGGGTTTGCGATACACCAATAGGAATAGTTATATCAAACGTATTATTAGCAACAATTGGAGATTACTTACACATGATGATAAGATCAGGGAGCTGATAACTGATCAACCTAGCATAGCTTACAAAAACATGAAATCCCTCATCAGGATTTTATGTTATGATAATAATAGGAGAGATTCTTGTAAGTTCGACAGAACAGGTACATTTCCTTGTCGTTCTTGTAATCAATGTCAATTTATAGATGCACATCAAACTTTTGAACATCCGATCACTAAACATACATACAGGTTCCAAGGATATGCAGATTGTAGGACTACGGACGTAGTGTATTTAGCCCACTGCCAGGTATGCCTCAAGTTCTATATAGGCAAAACAAATAGGACACTAAGAGAACGAATCAGAGAGCATATATATGCAATACACAATCAAAATACTAATAATGCCTTAGCAAAACATGTTCTTGAGAATGGACTTAGACATACTTTTAAATTCAAAGTCCTAGAGAAGCTACAAAGGACACACAGGCTAGGCAACTACAAAAACAAGTTAGAGGAGTTAGAAAACAGATGGGTAGTGAGACTACAAGCACATATTTATGGATTAAATGATAAAATTACACTAAAACCATGTTTGGCGGGACGACCGCTAAAACATTAGTTTTTCATTGTATTACATTACAGTTTTTATATTTTTATATTATCAATATAACAGGATATATGCATATACATATATAGACTTTGGATCTAGACCAACACAAGCCAGGTTTTAGATATATCAGTTTTTAAAATACAATATGTTTTTATAAAGTGTATTTTTAAGGATTTCAGTAATGTATGAGTTAACCTGAGTCCTATTTAAAACCAAGTGCTTTGATTAATTGTAATTAGCACATGACTTGGGCTGTATATAAAGAGTGTGTTTTTACAGTGATTCATGAAGTCTGATGAAGCGTCATTCTTGGACGTGAAAGCGCTTACTTTGGATCCTGTTTTTGGTGTTTTATAATAAATGGTCAACCAGCTGCAGCTGTTCGTGATTTTGTGAAATCTACGATTTGACACAGCCATTGGTGCACTCTTGTTTTTCTTTTCCCATTTTGACTGTTACTACAGAGTGCTTTACCCGGCAATTTCATCTTTTGTTCTTGAAATGTTTAATCATATCCTCACCTCAGGCTTCATGCCCACTGAGTGGCACACAGCTACAGTTATCCCACTCCACAAGGGGGATCCACCTTGGATCCCGGGAACTACAGCCCCATTAGTCTGATGAGCCTGATCTGCAAGGCCATGGAACGTATTATCATGGAACTTATAAACAAAGACATTGGCAACCTTCAAACACTGGACCCCACCCAGTTTGGGTTTGCGAAGGGACGATCTTGTCTCCTGAACATGATTGACTTCCTTGAATCAGTCTCCAGAGCCGTGGACAAGGGTAAGGTGGTCCACACAGCCTATCTGGACCTTGCCAAGGCCTTTGACACCATCCCCCACTCTGGAATCATAGATAAACTTACTAAACTGGGCATTAATCCCTACGTCACTCGATGGGTTGCCAACTGGCTTACTGACAGAACCCACACTTTAAAAGTAGCCGACTCTAAATCCATCTCCAGACAAGTGACAACTGGAGTACTTCAGGGTTCAGTCCTGGGACCGCTCTTGTTTGGCATCTACTCCTCTGAAGTACAGACCAGCACTAAGGGACTCTGGCTAACAAAGTTTGCAGATGACTGCAAACTAGGAGCCATTATTGAATCCCCAAATGATGTTGATATTCTACAAAACGGCTTTACAGAAACAGATGTTTGGTGCCAGAGCCATGGGTTCAAGCTCAATGCCAAGAAATGTATAGTTATCCCCTTTGGGAAAAAAACATGTACCTGTGAATTACCACATAGGTGGTAGTACACTAAACACTGAAAGTGTGATAAGAGACTTAGGGACACAGGTGGACAGTGGTCTCACCTTCGATAACCACATCGCCACAACAGTCAGGAAATCCTTCTATGTGGCACATCTCATCACTAAGGGCTTTTCATCCCGAAAAAAGGAGGTCATTGTCCCACTGTACTCATCCCTCATTAGACCCATTATAGAATACAATGCCCTGTTGGGTATGTACCTCTCAAGACATCTGCAACAACTGGAAAGGCCACAGAAATACCTCACTAAAAGATCACAGGTCTAAAGCAGATGCCCTATGCTGACCATCTAAAAAAACTCCACCTATAATCTGTCATATATCGTCTAATCAGAGGCGATCTCTGCTTAACATACAAGGCCATGTCAAACTCAGAGCTGTTGGACATGCTACACTTAAATAAATCCCAATCCCTCAGAGACAGACGCTCCAGGGATCTAACCCTTGTCATCACAATAAACAAAACATGCTGGAGGGACAGGTTCCTGACCCAGAGACTCCCCAGACTCTGGAATAGATTGCCCATACATGTCAAGCAGAGTGCCTCTCTGGCCCTCTTCAAAAGGAACCTTGATGATTGGATGGGAGATAGGAAATTCACCCCGGGGATCACGTCAGTCACCCTGCTAGACAGGGGTCCAGGGAAGTAAATAGTGTGGGAAGAAATAGCCAGGGAATTGTTATGGCTAGGCTTGTATAGGCCCTAGGGCCAATAGCCTAGTACCAACCTATGAACCTATGACCCTATGAAGTGACACAAAACAGTGTTAGAGCAGTTATGACAAAAAGAAAAAAAGAATGAAAAGAAAACTCCCTCATGCCTATCAGGCAAGACTGTATCCATCTGGAAAAAGGCATAAGCCTTCTTGGAATGAACTATGTGTATTGCTCTCTAGTTATGTAACTGCATATTTATCTTATCTGATTATCCTGAACATTTTGAGCCATGAAGAGCAGAAATCTAAGATAACATCCATTCTGAAATTAGCAAATGCAAGTCCATTTCACGATGGAGATATTCTGAAACCAAGACAGGAAAGAAACAAAAAATAAGTAAAACTGCTGAAAAGAACAAAAGAGAGGTAAGTTCATAAGCAGAAGAAAGGAGAATAGAAATAGAAAGCCCATACACTGGCAAATACAGAAAACTACTGAAGCAGCCACATGTTGGTCAAGACATGGACAGTGATTGGCTAAGGAGAGGTGACGTCAAAAACAGAAAAGACAACCAAGTGATAACTGCAAATAGAGACAGTGGGTTGTGAATCAAATGGTTCATAAAATCTGTGTGTATAAAGTATAGAAAAGGTGACTGTGGCAGATAAATGCAGATTCTACAGTATAGAATTACAACAGCTGTATAATTTAGGGCTGCCTGTGATAAAGTTATGACTGAAGGTGTCTATACTGAAAGGTACAAAAATAAGACAAGCACTGTAAACTCTAAAAAACGTTTTTGCAACGTTTTGTCCCTGCTGCCTGACGATCATCAGACCCATTCTCAGTCTATCAGCCCATTGATTTCCATCTCTGAGCAAGAGCTGACCAAGAGGGGTTATCATCTAAGAAGCCATTGTAAGTGGTTGAAGCATTTTTGCACCCCCCCCCCCATCTCCATCCTCACATGCTTTGTGTATGGCACAAGGAAGGGATGTACAATGGGTCATTTATCATTTCTGCAAGGGGCATTACCTTTAAGCACCCATGATTTTTTTACCAAGTAGCACAGGCAACAGACTCTACGGTCTCTTCCAGGAAGATGACATCACCCTGTATGACTCTGAGTGAGTGCAAACCCCCCTCCCCTGGGAGAGTGAAATAGGCAAGACTCCTTCAATCTTCCTCACTTGCTGGCAGCCTACTACTTTGCCAGGTCTGGTGATCAAACCCCGTCTCTTGGATCTCAGTCAGTGGTCCATACCTCTGCACCAGGGTGCCAGTTGAACTACAACCATTATGAAATGAAGGCAGGTAAGAAGCTTTTGGAATATGAACCACAACGAACTACTGAAACTGAAGATGTAATTACGTAGCACAGTCTAATACTCACTATTAAAAAGTAGAAATTAAAAAGCAGGCATTGTGTTTGAAGAAAAGTGGACAAAAGTAGCATTAGTTATTGAAATAGCCACTGATAGTCATTACTGCATCCTGTGTACTGTGAAACAGAAAATTATAAAACATCAAGCCATATAAACAAAAACTAGAGTCAATAGTAGCAGTAGTACTGATAGCAACCAGGTGAATGAAACATATTTAGTATCATATTTAAATATCCTACAAAAATAGCAAACCAGCCATAATGTACAAATAGTGGCAATCCTAACCTTCTGAGTCATCTGCTAGGTCATTGATACATTTTATTACTTAATGGCAGAAATGTTCTTTTAATGTTATCCTATGCTACAATTAACTTTTTAGTTTTGACAAATGCATGACGTACAATGACTTTTCTGAATATCAATGCTTTTCTTGATATTTATACAAAGCAAGCCAAATATATATCTGTTTCTGACTGTTTATAGATGCCACCACTCCAGGTATTAACTCAGTTAAGGTCCAACAATGGTATAACCCATTTTCTTGGTTATGTAATAAACTCTCTGCATTGGCCAGTCACCTTTTACCAAGATATTTCCCATGTCAGTAACATGACATTTCAAATTTATATACTGCCTACTACATTTTTTATAAAAACAGAATAGTCATAGGCACTGCCACTCTACCTGCATCTTTAGGAGCTCATATTTCCAAGGACTCCACAAATGAATAGCTAGCTCTTTTTATTATTAATATAGCTGAGATAAATCCTCTCATTGTCTACTGCTATGATGGTATGGACACCTAATGAATTCCCTCTATAAGATGCTTAGGACTCATACCAGGATTCTGGAATATTTGGTATATACATCTGGTAAACCCTGAACAAAGCTCTGGTCCTAATGTTAACACTGAAGCTCTATAGGTGATGCCAGATTAACATTAGTGAGGCTAAGTGTTACAGGAAAACATGATGGCCTATATTGAGATAGTATTAAAAGAAGTCAAGGATGGTAGATGTAAAATTCCTTTTCCTATGCAGAGAGTGGTTCTCTGCTGAATAAAAACTACATTTGGTTTTTAGTCTATGTACAGTGCATTTTCCAAATTTGTGAATCACCCTATCAGTGTTATATTGATTAAAGGAGCATTGTGGTTTCAAAACTCTAGGTCCAACTACTAAAACATGCTAACATAACCTTACTGTGTAAGATTGCTTAAAGGACAATGCTAGGCTGATACTAAGCCAAAATATACTTTGCTTGGAAAGCATACCTTCCATACTTTATGTAAATTTGCCTGCAAAATTCTGACTCAAAAGTAATTGTAAATAGGTGGGACTGTTTACAAATACTTGTTAGAGTTTTATGAATGCGTTCACATAGGCATACATTATATACTTTGCTATGGAAAGACATGATAACAATGGGACAAGAAAATGAACTCCTACAATAATAAAACCACATGAATCACCGGGAGTTCCAAAGGAATGAATTAATGTAGAGGGATAGCCCAATGAAAAACAAGGCATCTGCTCATAGCCTGGAATTAATTTTCCAAAAGGAGGAAAAAGTTTCATTCAACTGCGGTTTCTCTCACCACTACCTCAGTAGCAGGAGTAACTGAATTTATTTTGATGAAAGAGACATCTGAGGGTACTTCTTTGGGATATGTTAGTATTACTACTCCTTCTTCAGTGAGTAATGAAACAGCCTGTATAGCTTTCAAATGTGCACGCTTTGCTTATTTACATACAGCCTGAAAGATTTAAAATACCAACTCTTTCAACAATTTAATACTTTAACAGAAAACAGTGTTCATTGTGCGTGTGTGCATGTGTGTGTGTGTGTGTGTGTGTGTGTGTGTGTGTGTGTGTGTGTGTGTGTGTGTGTCTGTCTGTTGTGGTCAAGCTTTTCTGTCTGCTTTGTGCTGTGTATGTGCTTGTCTTGTGTGTATTTGTGTGCTTGTGTGCGTTTCTCTGCATGCTATGTGTGTGTTATGTTTGTGCACCTCTGTGTGTGAGTGTGCAGGCATTTGTGTGCATGTGTCAGACTGTGTGTGTGTGTAAGTTTTGGCTATGTTGTGGTCAAGCTTTTCTGTCTGCTTTGTGTTGTGTATGTGCTTGTCTTGTGTGTATTTGTGTGTCTTGTGCATTTCTCTGCATGGTATGTGTGTGCTGTGTTTCTGCACCTCTATATGTGAGTGTGTAGGCATTTGTGTGCATGTTTCAGACTGCGCCTGTGTGTAAGTGTTGCCTACATATACAACAAAAATTTTATAATTCTTGAAGCTATTGGCTTAAAAGCTGTATTAAAAGGACTATGGTGGAATAACAATGTTACATAAAAATCCTATGCATAGTATTTATTTTAATATTAAAATTACAAAAGTATATCAATAACATATCTATAAGTAGCCTATTTTCAAAACAGGCAATCATGCTGTCCCAAAGTACTTAGACACTACAGAGTAGTATCTTTCAGAATCCTGAACTAACTGGTCACAGAATATGCTACCTATTTCTAAAGAAGTCCATGTATCATACATCAGATGATGATGTGGAAAGTACAGTTGATTACAACTCTTCAGTACATTTTGCAAGTAATCAGTGAACAAGAAAAGATGTGAAGAGCATACATATATCAGCATATGCAGGTAGAATTTCATACATACAGACTCTCAAGGCTTCCCAGTATACTTGTTTGAGAATACTGTTAGGAACGTAAACCAGGGTAATGAATTGTAGGTTTATGTAAGAAAAGAAGGGGTCAGAGTTAGACCAGTGCCACTTGCACCATTTGCCACAACATTGTAGAATAAGCTAATCTGCTAAAAAGAACATTGCTGTAGTACTAACTTTAAGGGTGCTCAACCTGGAGGGAGTGTTAAGAGAGTGTTATTTTACCCCCAAGGTTAATGACCATAGAATGGTACCTTTAGAATCATTGGACAGGTTTAGAGGGGGCTTCCCCAACCCCCCTTTGTCTTCATTTTTAATGACTAAAGATGTTTTTGTAGAAATGCTTTTCTGCTTGATGTACTGACATGAATCCAGAAATGAGTATGTTAGTTAAGCAAACAGTTTATTAGTAAAACTCATTTTGAGGGAGAATGCATTATACAACCTAGAATAATAAGAATCACAATTTCAGCTAGAAATATAAAGCATTTTAAATCTGTATTCATACAGCATGTAACAGAAGGACGTGAAACAGGAGAATTATAATAAACACTGAAAAGGGCAGAAGCGAAGTAAGAAAGTAAAAGATAGACTAACACAAGCAAGTAGAATTCAAAGAACCTAACCCACAGGGGCAAAAGTTTATGTTAAAACTTGTTTCCATTAGATGAAAGAGCTACAACCTAAGTCTCAATTCACAGGGCTTGTTTTAAGCACACTCAAAGAAGAGATACACAAGGGGGGAGTTGGCTAAAAAGGAAGAGAAAGAAGTAAGTGGTAATACATTCAGTAAAGTTATCTAGTCACAAAGGTAAGCTGGTTATGAGGCCAGAAAACAGGATGCAGCAACCCTTGCGCAGTACATCTTGTGCTGACTCACAAGTCAGTTTTAGAATAAAAGTATGATGTTCTCAAATTGTATGATGTATACATCAGTTTCTTTTAATGAGGATAGAGGAATTCATTCTGCTATTATGACCAGTTTTGCATCCCTTACAGAAGACATTATAATACAAAGTTTATGCAGTTCTATTGCAATTTATTTATTTTCTTTAGGTCTTCCCTCCTCCCCAGGCAGGATGTAAAAGTGCATTCCTCAAAGCATGGCACACTGATAGGTTTCCTTCCTGTATCAAGAGCACATGGTCAGCCATTGCTAAGAATTACTCCAATGTGGATTCCACCAGTCCTTCCCTTGAGAAATGTGAGCAGGCATCAGCCACTCTTTTCTCCTGCAGAGCTATAGATGCCTGGGTTACTAACTGAACTAATGTCATGATAGGCCGTCTCTACTGTTGGCAAACACACTAATGAGGTAGGACACAGAAGGCTGTCCCCTGAGATAAGAAAGCAGCCAATAACCTCAGCTATCCAGCTATCCCATTTCCAGAAAAAAAAAAAAAAACTTGCTGTGACTCTCAGGTTCCTGCAACCTACAGAGTAAAATGTTAAACTTGATAGTGTTTTTTTAAACATTTCTGCACAGATGGATGTAGACACTAGTGCAGATCTTAAGCAAAATCTTCAGAACTCCAGATATTTTTTTTTCCTTCTGCACTTAAATTTCTTAGCGCAGAACCCTTACCCCATGTTCATAACTTGTACTTTGGCTTTCCTCAGTACCCAAAGCTAACAGTATATATTCCTGGGTGGGACGATTTATTATCAACAGGATGTTAATGGCAGGCGCCAGAAGTATGGAGCCAAGATATTAGATCAACAAAATGGTTTCCTATTAGAGGAAAAAAAGTACTATACTTATTACCCACAATATTGACGTTTTCTACCCTGCCTGGGTTCTTCCTCATCTCCATTTCTTTCAATTTCTAAGCATTGACCACATGATCTATTAGTGACTTAACAATCCGCTGATATGCCTCTTCAAATGTTCAGTATTCAGCATCTACTAATAAATAACTATCTTTTATATTGTAACAGTTGGCTTTACTTCATATGAAAGTAGCCTAATTAGCAAATGTGTGTGTAATTGTCATGTATATTACCGAATGTCTGTTTAAAAATGTTTGTACTACATTGTAACTTTTCTCCCTAGTCCTCCACTGAAGGTTTTTTTTTTTTTTTTAGTAAACCCAGCAAACAAAAGCAAAATAAGAAATATAAATAAATAAAAAAATGAAAAAATGTACGAAATTCAAATTCAGCTACTCTAGAAACTTTTTGTAAGTGCATCTGCATTCACGTAACTTAGTTTTGCGAAACTGGTACTACTCTACCTTGTTTACACAACGTCAAGGCGAAGTTCAAAAAAAACAAACAAAAAGATATGCAGCAGTAAAATTTAAAATAAAATGATCTACTTGTCAGTAGATGCATTAGTATGTTGCCAGTAGACAGTATCAGTCATAACTCGCTCGTAGGATGAGTAATCACAATCAGCACATGATGTTAAAAGGACAAGCCAGGCATTGTCACTGTGTTACTGAACATACAGTGTAGGAAAAAAAATCAGAATTCTCTTCACAAGACTGGCAAGAAAATCAGATTGTGCATACATGCAAAAAACTGTCAGAATGCCACTTTTACTCCTATAGCCTCATCAACCAGACCAGATGTCGCTCGTCCTGCGTTATGATTCAAAATGAACAGATGGGGTAGTTCATTTATATGCTCTATTATATAGAAATACATCAGGATGGATGCAGCAACATAAAATATAAACAAACTGATTAACTGACAGAGCATTACATACATTCATGCTTACATCTCAACATTTCTTTACAAAATGGCAGTCTGGCTCACACGTGCCCAGTATTTATACACATGTGCAAGCCCATGGAAAGCTTCTTAAAAGTATACATAGATACATACTGGTCATTCTCCCTCTTTAGTGAACTGCCCATAATAAAAGGACATCTGAAAAAGACATGCAATTATACAGGCACTGAGAAATAAACACAATGTTCATGTCCAAGATGACGTGTATCTACAACATGGTCTGAAAATGCAAACGTATCTAATGATATAGCAATTAGGACTGGGATTAGCAACAGGGACAGTCATTGGTGAACAATCTGTTTCAGGAGTTTCAGGAATCTTCTCAGGAACAGGGATATTTGCTGGAATGTACTCTGGGACTGGAACACTGGATGACTCACTCTGAGATCTAGAGTCTTTTTCACAGGCAAGATGCTGCAATACAGGCTTCGACACTGGTACCAAATGTTTCCAATTCTACCTAAATTCTACTCCTTGTGATTCCACAATGTACGATCTCAGCTCTGGACATAAAACCTTTGGACTGCATTCTCACTATCTCCCCTTCTCGTAGTGGATTGAGCAGTTTACTGGACTTATAATAATAGGACTTCTTTTTTTTTTCAAAACAGGTTTATTGTTTTAACATATAAGAGAAATATCATAACAATTTTATACAAGTAATTAAAAATAGGTATTATTATAATATTCAACAAAACAACTAAAGTATTTACAAAGACATCCACTACAATCAGATCAATTAATTAAACTAAAATACCATGCTACTGAAATTAAAATTTTTTTAACAAATTTTGTAAATTATCCCATACAATAAAATAAGATGTTTTTCTGTTTGTTCTAGTCCTAATTGTGTTTATTTCCATATGGCACACTATATTCATAACATTTTTAAATTCATTGAACGAAGGAGGTGTATCTGAAATCCAATTTCTAGTTATTATTTTCCTAGCCACTGCTAGAATAGACCATAACAAGGGAAGCTTAACCTTTTTAACACTTTGAGGTACAGTTGTGTTGAATAATATAAGAGATTTAGAAATAATGAAATTATCTGTAAAAAGAGCCTGCAAAAATTCATTAATTGACTTCCAGTATTCTTTCAATTTTATACAGTCATAAAACATATGAGCCCAGTCAGCATTAATTTCTACATTACATCTCTTACATAGATTATCTTTATTATTTATTTTATTCATCATCAAAGGTGTATAAAAGATCTATGTAAAATTTCCATGTATAAAGTCTCCAGACAATGGAAGACGTAGTTCTATAAGCAGATTCCAATATATATTGTTTATCTTGTTGATTTGGTGGGTCCCCATTAATAGAAGTGAAATAATTCCAGTATGAATCTACACTGTAAATGTTTCTTGTCTGATAACTTTATGTATGTATGAAAGTTTACCTTTATCAGAAACTTTATGTTGTAAATTTAATATCAAGTAATCAATCAGTGTTGGAATAGATTCTTTAACAGTTATAGACATTAACTCTATTTTATTAATGAGATGTTGTCTAAAGGTCTGAACCTCTAACCAGCAAGTTTCTCTTAGATCAAATTCTTGTTTAAAGAAATCTAGATTTTTAACTTTATTATCAGATATCAACTGATACCAGTACTTTAGATCATTATCTATAGCTAAATGAGTTCCTTCAGAAGTAGATGACAAAAGCATACCCTGAGTATACATTATAGGAAATACAATAAAATTCCATTCCCTATACTTAGGGTGCATGAATATAAAGTTACGATAACTAATAATAATATTTAATGGGTAACAAACCATATGTTTAGGTGTAATAGGTGAAGTACAAAATTCCTTTAGTAACCATAACATGGAGTTATTTACAATCATATTTTTATGTGTTAAGGAGATTTTCATGAAGTGTATACTAATTAGCTCCCAATAATCTTTCCATTTTGTGACATATGACTGATCTATTAATAAAGTAATAACTTTTACAATAGAAGAGATAGTATATAAATTAAAGTCTGGAAAAGAAATACCCCTTGAGACCAGCTATTAGTATGTTTCTTTAATGCAATCCTAGGTCTATTAGGTGCCCATAAGAAATTTAACATTAGTGTGTTCAGTTTCTTGATAATTATTTTTGTAGGTGGAAGTATTATTGATTGCATTAAGTATAAAATCTTGGGGAATATTATCATTTTAATATTTGAAAGTCTCTCCTCCATAGTAAAAACATATTATTCCAGGTATTAAAAGATTTTGTATATTAAGAAAACAGGTATTATAATTATTATATATAATAGATTTAATATCTTTAGATAGTATTATACCTAAATAAGTTATCTGACCTGAATTGGGTACATATTTAGTAAAATCACTAATGAGAATATTTTTTCGTGTATATATAGGTAGTATTTTAGTTTTTCTTCATTGAATATTAAACCAGAAATACTTTTAAAATTCATCATGTTATCAAATAGAGACTGTATAGAAGAATTAGATCCTGCTGATGTAATTAGAACATCATCTGCAAAAAGTTGAATTTTGGATGTTGTATTTTCATCTATTTCAAAACCCTCTATGTCACTACTGTTTCTGATCAAATTAGCCCAAGGCTCCATTACTAAAGTGAATAATAGTGGAGAAAGTGGACATCCTTGTTTTGTACCTTTAAGAATGGGTATTTTTGTGAAACATATGTTCCTACCTTAATATAAGCCAACGTTCCTTTGTATAAATGTTCAATTAGATTTACAAATGCATCCGAGAAGTTTGTGCACTTCATTAAGGTAAACAGATAGTCCCAACTTACTGAATCAAATGCTGAACTTATATCAAGACTAATAAGTGTTAAATCTTTCTTTTTCCTATTTGCAAAATCTATTAATGTTAAAGTTCTTCTTATATTATCAAAAGTATTTCTATTTACAATGAAGCCTGTCTGATCTATATCTATAATGCCGGGAATGATTGTCTTCAATCTATCAGCAAAGATATTCATAAACATTTTATAATCAACATTAAGTAATGAGATGGGCCGATATGAAGAACATCTAGTTGGATCTTTATTAGGTTTTAAAATTGGCGAAATAAATGTATATTGCCAAGATGGGGGGGTTATTAACTCAGTTTGGGCCAAAATAAAAACCTTATGTATTAATGAATATGTATTTTTAGAAAGGATTTTATATATCTCTGGTATAATACCATCATTACCCGGTGCTTTGTTTGATTTAAGCTTATTTAATAATAATAGGACTTCTGAGACAAATGCCTTTTCATGAGTTGAGCTCTCACTGCTTTGTTGTTCTTAGCACAGGGAACTAATAAATTGCTCCTGATTAGTAGTGTGGTTCTGGTTTGTCCTGACAAAAGCCTTTGTGCAGCTGAACCAAGATGTTTATCATGAGGAATATTTCTGAGATTCAGGAGATTGAGAAAAATATGGCTATTGTCTTGTTTCAACTTCTCTAATAACTGTTTCATACTTTGAACTGCATGTTCTGCCAAACCTTTTGACTGCGAGTACTCAGGGTTACTCATAACATGGGTAAAGTCCCACTCTTCAGCAAATCTCTTGAACAGCTGGCTTGTAAACTGTGTACCATTGTCAGAAATAACTTTGTGCAAACTACCATGGGCAGCAAAATGACACTTCAACATTTTAATGATAGTACTGGACACTAGATTAGGAAATAGGTCAGTCCTGAAACAATTTGCATAAGAGTCTAATAACACCAAGTAATGTTGACCATTCCATTCGAAAATGTCTGTAGTTACTGTCGACCAAGGTAGTTCAAGAACCTGGTTTAGCTGAAGTAGTTCTTTCTGTTGATGTGGCTTAGTAATATTGCATACAGAACAAGAAGAAAGTACTCTCTCTATGTCTTTTGATATAGAGGCCAAAATACTAGTCCTCTTGCCTTCTTTTGGTTGAATCAGTTCCTAGGTGGCCGTGGTGCAAGATGGCAATATATTCTTGTTGCAAGGATTTTGGAACAATCACTTTTGGACCTTTCATGATAATACCACTGTCAAACAAAATCTCATCTCTGTAAGGAAAATATGGTTGCACTTTTACTGGTAAACAAGATTGCTTTGTAGGCCATCCTCGACTGATAAAGTGATTGAGCTTCTGAAGTACGGGATCTGAGACTGTGTGACTTCTAAGCTCTGCAAGACATGTGGAAGAAAGAATTCTCACTTCCATGATTTCAAAATCAAGTTTCACATGTTCATGCTGTTCAGTGGTATTTCTGGGGGATCTGGCTAATGTATCAGCAAGATAAAGAAGTTTGTCTTTTGGGTAGACAAGTTTGAAATTATATTTTTGCAATTTCAATATCATGCATTGCAATTTGGCAGGAGTCGTATGCATAGGCTTTCTCAAAATAGTGACTAGAGGGTGGTGATCTGTTTTGATTTGAATTTGGTGGCCATAAATATAATCATTGAACCTCGAACATGCAAACTCAATTGCCAAGAGCTCATTCTCAATCTGTGCATACTGCATCTCAGTTTGGGTTAAAGTTCTGGATGCATAGGCTACTGGTCTATCCTCTTGAAGAATGACTGAACCAAGACCAAACTTCAAAGCATCACAATAAAGAGTTACTGGTTTGTGAGCATCATAGTATCTGAGAGTTGGTGGACTGGCAATTCTCTGTTTCAGGACATCAAATGCTCTTTGGTATTGTCCTGACCAGGACCAGGATACGTCTTTGCATGTCAACTCTCTGAGTGGTGCTGAAAGTTGGCTCAGATCTGGAAGTAACTTGCCTAGACAGTTAACCATGCCAAGAAAATGTTATAAGGCTTAAACATTGTCTGGTGCTGGCAATTCAAGAATTGCTGTTTGCTTGGAAGGATCTGGTCATATGCCTGAACTGGTAAACAAATGACCAATATAAATAACTTCTCGTAGCCTGCATTTGCACTTCTAAGGATTCAGCTTAAGATTCACTTCACATGCTCTTTCCAGAACTTTCTTGAGGTTTCTGTCATGCTCAGCTTCACCATTACGTCCTACTAGAATATCATCCACTATAATAGTACACGGATAGCTGGAAAAAATTTGGTCCATGGCATGCTGGAAGTCTTCACTTGCAGAATTTATCCCAAATGGCATTCTCAAAAATCAGTACCTGACACAAGGAGTACTGAAAGTGGTTAGCAATGAGGATTTTCAGTCAAGCAAAATTTGCCAAAATGAGCTCTTTGCATCCAAAACAGAAAAGATGGTGGCATTTGACATAAGAGCAGTGACTTTTTCAACTGCATGCATTTGATGATGAGGTCTTTTCAATGCCTTGTTCAAATTCCTGGATCAATACATATTTTGGCATTTGGCATAAGAACAGTGACTTCTTCGACTGTATGCATTGGCTGATGAGGTCTTTTCAATACCTTGTTCAAATCTCCTGGATCAATAGATATTCTGATATCATCTGAGCTTTTCTTATGAGCTACCATTGTGGAAGATACCCATTCAGTCAGTTTGCCAACTGGACAAATCACACCTTGCCACACCATTTTGTCTAACTCAGCCTTAACTGTGTTCTGCATAGCTACTGGAACTTTCCGGGCTGGTCTGACAACAGGGTTAACTTCAGGCTCTAACTTCATGGAGTACACAACTGGGAGTTTGCCTAGTTTGTCTTCAAAAAGATCAGCATAGGTAGGGAAAATAGTCTGGATGAAATTAGAACAGTGGTCTTTAAAGCTTACATGGTGTACTTCCTTGTTAAATGAAAGTAGTCCCATTTTCAAACTCTCTTTGGGGCCTAATAATGACTGTATGTGCCTTTTGCCCATCTAAAATTGCAAGTCATAGCTGTTCCCAGCAGAGTAACATGAAAGCACTACTGAACCCTCAGTTTGAATTTCTTCACCACCATAAACAACAAGCTTCATACACTTTGCCAAATCAAGCTTCTCACCAGCACATATTCTAGCAAATGTTTCTGCTGACATAACGTTGCACTTTGAACCTGTCTCAACTTTGAGCTCTGTGGGTCTTCCATTTATCTGAACAGTACAAAATACTTCATTCTTTGCTCATAAATCTACTGCATTGACTGTTTCATTAAGCACAGGCACATCATCAACATAAAAAGTAGGGTCACAGCTTTCTGACTGATCAACTTGACTCTTTGAGTGTTCTCTTTTACTAAAAGAATGAGCCTCTTTTGATTTACAAAACCTTTGGAAAAGATTCAATTTTTTACAACTGTGGCACTGCTGATCAAAAGCTAAGCACTTTTTCACGTGATTGCCACCACAGTTATGACAGTTGACTATGAGGCTAGGTGAGGGTACATGCTTTGAGTTTGCTGACTCATCCTTGTGCTTCACTGAGACTGTGTGTGCTTTGGAATTTGCTAGAATGCTACAGGGTTTACAGGGAGTTGTGGAGGATTCACAGTTGCTGCCATGTGCTTGGGCCTGTTTCTTTTAACCACGTGCTGCATACTATCAATATTAGCTTTAGAAGATAAGGGAAGCATGCATTTCTCATTTGTAAGCATATTTGTGTGCTTTTCTGTGAACTCATATATCTGACAAATTTCAGTGGCCTTATTCAACATTAAATCACTGTCAAAGCAAAATCTTCCTCAGAACATCATCTTTAATACCACACCCAAGTCTGTCTTATCAACTCATCCCTTAAATCACCAAATCTGCAAGTTTAGCTTTGTTTCTCCAGTCAGTTATATATGCTGCAAAAGTTTCACCAGGCTTTTGATTCCTTGTATAAAATAATTGCCTTTCTATCATAATATTCATTTGGGGGGGGGTGACGCCCCTGCACTGTCCCAGTAATCAAGGATCCTCAATTTTTACCACTGGCAACAGTGGGGAACGTATACACTGGAAGAATGACAAGTACACACACAGTAAAGTACAATTTCCCTTAAGAGCGCACGAAGATGACAGTCAGTCTGGGGCTGGTTTCTCCCTCTTTCTCCCGATCCCTAGTAAGACTCCCCACTGACATAGCTATAGGGCTGAGATCTCAGCCGAATTGCAAAACCAAGATCTGCAGCACCCTCTCTGTTCAACCAGTGCTTTGTGTCCCTGCCCAAGTAGTTGACACGCAAACTCTTTGAGATTTGATTTATACACAAACACACCTGGGAAAGGTTGGCACAAGTTTACTAGCTATGCCCCCTTCTGCTCTAAGGTAGTTCCAACTGCCACCAGATACTACTTATCAACTACTTTAAGGCTCTTAACAAAGGGTGTCCAGTCCTACTGTGTAATGTTACTATTATTCCAAATGGTAGTCTGACCAAAATCAAGGCTGTTTAGGACTGACCTGTACAGTGTCACCAACATAGATATGCAAGTACTCTCAGAGCTTAAATATCTGTAAACAGACCAGCCACAATTAAAAGGTTTACATATATTTAATAATAAATAATAAAAGAACAAGGCAATACTCAGTAAGCAATCAGTTACACCAGAGTTCAAAATCACTGGAAATATTTAAAACAACATTGCAGGACAGTCTCACATAAATAAAGAAAACATCTAAGCTATACGTTAATATATTCCTGTCTGAATATATTATATATTTATATTTTTATATACATACATATATATGTACATATTTATATGGATTTTATATGCAGCTGCTTTCATTGCATTGCTTCTTTTAAATACATACATATAGCTTTAAATTTTAATTGAGCCTTAAATTGAGTAATTTATTATATGTATTTAAGCAGTGTTAACTCATACTAGTATTGTCTGATGAAGCAACGTGAGGTTGTGAAAGCGCTTACTTTTTATTTTTTGTTCAATAAATTCTATCGTGATATAGTGTGTCACCCAGGTGCTTTATTTGTTTCGTAATATTTTCCATTTTTTGCACCTTGGCTTACCTGCAGCCGTTTACTTCTCTTTTATATATTATTTTGCAAGTTGTATGTGCAGTAGGGATGGTCCATTCCTCTATATTCCTCCAACATTAACTGAGTGCCTCTTGGTCTTGATTCTGGATCCCATTCTGACACCATGTCACTTTTCCTGTGTTATGATTTAAGACGAACAGGTGGGGTAGTTCATTTATATGCTTTATAATACAGAAACACATCAGGATGGATAGCAGCAACAAAGAACATGAACAAACTGATTAACTGACAGACTATGAATGGCAGTCTGACTTGCACATGATCAGTATTTATACATATGTGCAAGCCCATGGAAAGCTTTTTTAAGGTATACATACATATTGATCTACACCAGACATCTACTCTTCTTTAACAAAAAATATATATATATATATATATATATATATATATATATATATATATATATATATGGGTCTACTGCTTTACATCAAAAATACACTTCTTCGAAATAAAGCAGTAGACCCTACACTTCAGCGAAAGTCCACTTAAACAAAAGTGCACTTTCACTGAAGTCTAATTCCCCAGGCTACCCCCCCCCCAAAAAAAAACACTAAAACGTGTTTTTGCAGGGGGGCAAGCCCTCCTGCACCACCCATGCACCTCTCTACTTAAATATACCAACTCTGAGATCGCACTACAGCGGGGAAAAGGGAATATTCCCATTCCGTTCTGTAGTATGACTGCCGAAGTTAATATTTCGAAGTTTCACTACTTCAACTAGTGGACTCGGTGAAGTGGTGTTCGAAGTAATGAAACTTTGAACATATTGACGGATCCTATATATATATATAAATATATATATACATATATATATATATATATATATATATATATATATATATATATATATATATATAGGAGCGATACAGAATCCCAAAAGCCCAAAATCCTGAAGCCCAAAATCCTGAGACCAAAATCCTGAAAGTTTAAAATACTGAAAACTCAAAATACTAAAAAACTCAAAATCCTGAAAACACACAGAATACCAACACTTACTATATTCCAGCACAAGTACATACAGAAACAAATAAAACACAAACTATATTACTGTTCTCCAAGTATAAGCAGGGGGGCAAGCCCCTTGCACCCCCCATGAGGGAGGCTGCGCCCCCCCACATCCCCCGCTACTTAATAAATCAACTCCAAGACTGCACTTAGTGTAGTGAAGTGCAATCTCAGAGTTGATATATTTATGTAGCAGGGGGTGTGGGTGGTGCAGGGGAGCTTGCCCCCTGCATATAGTTGAAGAGTAATATGTTTCTGTATGTACTTGTGCTCAAATATAGTAAGAGCTGGTATCCTGTATGTTTTCAGGATTTTGAGTTTTCAGGATTTTGAGCTTTCAGGATTTTGGGCTTTCAGGATTCTATAGTGCTCCTACATATATATATATATATATATATATATATATATATATATATATATTTATATATATATATATATATATTTGTATTTCTATGGGCCATATTCCAAAAGACCTGCATTCACTGAAAGCAACTCTTTTGGAATTGGAGCCTTTATGTATATAGTTATAACCTGTGCATATCATCATAGATACGCATATAATCCTCTCTACAGCCACTCAAAAATGATATGTAAAATGTTCTCAGCCTCAGTTTATCTTAAAATACCTGTCTGCAAATCAAAACATAACTCAAAATTTGAATTAAAAAATTAATTTAAAATTAAATTAAAAAATTTACTGAAACTATTTAAAAATGAAGTGAAAGCATAGCTGCAACAAGGCATTTAGAAAACAGCATTATAGGCAAAATCTGGATTGATCATTCTTTACTAAACTATATAATATTAAACTACCTTTAACATATCTAATAAAAAAAAAGCGAATATATCCTAGGATAACACATATTGCCTTGCTAAAATAATATCAAATAATTTAAAAGTATATTAAACAAACACTGCAAAACGAGGGTACAAAACAATCCACAATATTTCTCAGTTATTAAAACATGAAAAATATGCAAAACTCTACTCAAGATACAGTTTATATAAGTAACATAACTGTTGCACACCACTGAAAAGAAACAGTAAGTGAAATAAAAAAATGTACAAAATGAGAACTAGAGCATAAGGGTATCTGTATGTACAGAGAATATGTTGTACCATAAGATTAGGGACCTGGATTTTGCGATGCAGGATGACAGTACAATATACTATATATATTATCCAACACCAGACTCTCTCTGTCTCTCACACACACACACACACACACACACACACACACACACACACACACACACACACACACACACACACAGACATCACATATATAAAGGTTTACTACCAAAATCTTGAAGTTAAACACAAAACCCGTTTTTAACGTAGACTCACAATGCCAAATCCATGCATACTAATGAGGTGTAAATGTTTAATCTAATGAACAAATTCAGCAAATTTAACATTTACATCAAATATTGAACAGGATGTCCACAGGGCGGCCACGGTGGTGAAGCAGTTAGCATTGTTGCCTCACAGCAAGAGGTTCTCTGGCTCGATCTTTGGCTGGGATGCCTTCTGTGCAGAGTCTGCATGTCCTACCTGTGCTCACGTGGGTTTCCTCCGGGTACTCCGGTTTCCTCCCACATCCCAAAGACATGCTGTAGGAGGATTGGACACTCTAAATTAGCCCTAGGTGTGTGTGCATGTGTGTGCCTTCTGTGGAAGGTTGGGCGCCAGGCTGGCAACTCGACACCATAAAAACTCCGCTGCTAATCATGAGCGGACAAGTGATCCCCTGTGGTGACCCCTAACTGCGAAAAAGCCGAAAGAAGAAGATTGAACAGGATGTCCACATAGGAGCTAAGGTATGTCTAGCTTCTACCCCTGAATTCACTGTTTTGCAGGGGGGCAAGCCCTTCTGCCCCCACCCCCTGCTAACTATATATTCCAACTCTAAGATCGCACTACAGTGAGGAAAGTAATGAATTTCCCAGTCTGCACATTGCACTGTACCACAATCTGTACTCATAACATCAAGCTCCTATCAGTGAATGCACAGTGGCATTCGCTGATATGAACTCTCTCACTCAACGCAACATTCTACAACATGGAAATTGTCCAACCGCCATTTGGCATTCCCATGTTCGGCGAAGGTTAATTCTATCTTTTGATAGTAAGCCATATATAACATATACATATTTTGAATCATAAATGGGGAATCAAACACATAGATACTGTAAGTCATTTTTCTGTATTGGTTCTAAATGTCCTGTTGCTCCACAAAAATACTATCAAGTTAATATTTACTCTTGTGATATGATATATTTAAACTGAAAGCTTCAGCCTAGCTTTGTGTTTATTTATCTGATAATTACTGCATTAGTTCAGAAGAGTGTCACAGCAGATAGCATTTTCACCTCACCTCACAGCAACATGTTCCCTGGTTCGATTCTCGGCTAGCTCGCCTTATGCAAGGAGTCTGCATATCCTCCCTCTGTGTTTGAATGGGTTTCTTCTGGGTGCCCTGGTTTCTTCCCACTTCTAAAGATATGCAGTAGGTGGAATGGACACTCTAAATTTCTATCAAGCCTTACATATTATATATAAAAAAAAAAAAAAGAAAAACAAGGGAGATGGAGGGAGTGGCTTCTGCAACAGTAATCATTAAAACATCTATTGTTATGGTAAGTTCAGCTAACACAATTGTACTATACTCCACAAATTGGCCATAACTGTGAGTGTGCATGTGAGTGTGTGGTATGGAAGAACAACAATGGCAGTGCTAGCCACCTGGTAGTGGCAACCCTTGGTCTAAAGGATTGCCACTGTTGAAGTGACACCCTAATCTCATGTGCAAAAAATGGGAAAAAGGGATTGTGGACGATGGATGGATGGATGGATGGATGGATGGATGGATGGATGATGGATGATGGATGGATTACTGCATTACTTCATTTTCCATGTTCCTGTTGCTTTGTTGAACATATTTATTTATTTATTTGTGTCCAATTATCAGGGTAGAGCATTAACAATCCAAGAATTTCAGACTCAGCCCAGGAATGCTGTCTGACTTCCTGAGAGTCACACAGTTAGACAATGGAGGTTATGGGAATCAAATCCTAGACCAATGAATCACAGAAAACAACATTACAACTAAGTTACTGAGTTAATCAGTATAATAAAATAAACCTTTTAAAACTATACTCACTTCTGTACTGCACACTGTATAACCATTATATGTGTAATGTAATACAGAACCTCTCAACTCTGCCTCCTGCTAGGCTTAACTATCAGAGTTATAAAGAAATATATTACTGTCTGTACATATCAGAGGGATATTAGACCCACTTTTCACTGTATAGTAGAGAATATGGTTTCTTAAGCAAACTGTGCCCAGGCTTAGATTTGACTGTCAGCAGTAGAAGATGTGCCTAAAAGGGCAGTTGCCTTATGAGTTTTTTGACTAAGAAAAATTAGATATGCCTGAAGGGACAGTAATCTACACATTTAAAAAGTCACACTAGTTATTTTTTTTTTCTTTTTTTCTGAATCAAAAGGGTAAGCCTGAGGGGATTATGTGGGGACAGCCATTCTAAATACACACTGAATTAACAAGGATTTAAACTGCGTCTAGTCAACTTATAAAGCTTACAGGTTAAGTAATTAAGGAAGGCCTACTTAAGAAGGCCATATTCTCTTGTTTTATGCTTTATTCCATTATTATGAAAATGAAAGATACATAGCATAGCTATGTAGAGTACAGATAAACATGCACCATTTCTGTTATATTAAAAGATACGTTGTTCTCTGAGAGGACCTAAAACTAAAACCATTGTCATAGAGGTACAACCATTAACTTAATAATGTGCCTACCAAGTTCCAGATAATAAAATAGTGTGGTAGAACCTATAGCCGTATTATGTTAGAAGAGAATACATTTTCAATCTCTAATTAAACAAGGAAAGTGCAGGCTTTGTCTTGGGCACATTTTCTGGATGAAAAATACAGGGAAAATAATTAGAAATTCTGACACTGTGCTTTACGATAAAGCAGTCCTGGTGCTATAAATATGTCAGAGGTGTACTGGGAAAAAAGTCACTTTCATTTCTTGGAACATAAGCATTAAATTTATATTCAATCATTTGGACTAAATATGTCATAGCAATAATAATAATATTAATAATATAATAATAACAATATTAAAAAGATCAAAGGAAATAGTGCATGAGTTCAACAAATGTAATGTCACATCACCCTGCAACCATGCAGGGAAAACCAATTTAGTTTACTTGCACTGGCTATATTTTTGCACTCAATGGAAAACATAGCTTTATAGGACAGATAGAATAAATAGCTATCACTATAGACAGACAGATAGATATGTAGATAGATAGATTGATAGACAGATAGACAGATAGATTGATAGATGGATTAGCTTTGGACTTACAACATGGATTTCATATCCAAAACAATCTAGATAACAACACAACAGTTTGTAGTTTATTGCATCTTTATTCTTTTCCCTAAATCTGTTGTTGCCATCAGCAAGCACCTGAACTGCTTAGGGATTAGACAGCCATATTAAAGCATGCCGAATCTCCAGCATGTTACTGTTAAACCCCTTGCTGCAGTCTAGCAAGAGATGAAAAGCAAGCCATGCAGGATGCAGGTGTGCAACAGTGTACAACTTCCATACTCCAGATTATTAAACAAAGCTCTATTGAAAAAGTATGCAGGTCATGCACAATTCAGTCTAGACATTTTCATGCCCACTCTGAGGTCATTTAAATTGCTTTTACAAATGATAGCAGTCACCACACTAGATCAGTAGTACATGTGCTGCCATTTCTGTCATGCCTTTGTCCTTTTTTTGCTAGTGCCCACCTCTGTCTCTCTCTTTCTTTTTCTATCTCTCTCTATCCCTTTTATACACACACACACACACACACACACACACACACACACACACACACACACACACACACATATACCATTTACACATACACACACACACACACACATACACACACATCATTTACACACACACACACACACACACACACACACACACACACACATATAGACACACACACCATTTACACACACACACACACACACACACACACACACACACACACACACACACACACACACACACACACACCATTTACACACACACACACACACACACACACACACCATTTACATATACACACACACAGACACATACACACACACACACACACACCATTTACACACACACACACACACACACACACACACACACACACACACACACACACACCATTTACACATATACACACACACACACACACACACACACACACACCATTTACACATATACACACACACACACACACACACACACACACACACACACACACACACACACACACACACCTCATTTACAAATATACACACACACACACACACACACACACACACACACACGTTTCTTTACTTGTCCAGGAGTACTTGCTCTCATCCTTGACTAAGAACTGAAGAGCTCTTACTTCTCTTTTCTGTCCAGTGGCCGTCCGAGCTGACTACATGACTTCATTTCTACAACCTTGTAACACTAACCTGGCACCTATATATATATATATATATATATATATATATATATATATATATATATAAAATTAACAGGATCTGTTGGGGGTGCCCCATACAAGTAGGCTTTCTCATAGCACGTCTATGGCATATTGTTAGTAGGGTAATCATAAAGAGCATTTCTGAGAGTGACGTATTCATTCGTACATCATTTGACAGAGAATTCCACATTGCAGGCACAAGCAAAAGAAAGCTGTATCAGTCATATGCAGAATGAGAAGAGGTATTTTATGAATAACAGAGCTGCCTGCCAAGGAACTCTGACGACTGGTCATGTAATGCTGAGTTGCTAGGGGGCAAAAGTCAAAGTTCTAAAGTTTAAACGGCACAAATCATAAAAGATAGGGTGCGCACTCATTAAGCAGAAAGGTTTTGGTGGGATTAAGATGTATACAATTTCACAAAGTCTACCTTTCCAAGTCTAAAAATATCAGGTGACTGACTGTTGATGAAGCATTTGCTTGAAATTTCAGCCTTTTTGAGTAAAATTGCTGACAGACTCAGTTGACTCAGAAGGCACTATTCACTGAACTGCATTTAGTAAAAATGACTTTCCAAACAGGCATGTCACTGAATCATAAAAGCAGCACATAAGGAATAAAGGCATAATGTTATTATAACTCCATGTTATTCAACCTCAAGGAAAAGGAGGTTCTTCCTTCTCCTGAGGTTGCAGAGGATGGAGCTTTAATTTCGTATTTAAAGAATAAAGAAGAGAAGCAGAGAAGAGGCTTTGGTTAGCTTCAGCAAAGAAAACATATATATTGTTTTTTTCTGTTGTTATTAATTTTCATTATCTTTTTATTAACAGTTCATTAATGGTTGAATTAATTGCTTACTAGGACTTTGTTGATAGGGTTACAATTTTAATTTGCTGGCTTGTTTTATAGATTCTTTCAATTTTTTAAAAATGTTGTTGCTTTCCGTTTATTGATTTATAACTGTTCATAGCTGTTGGTGTGCAGCTCATATCTTGGGGGTATTGCCAAGTAACAAATTGTACAGTGATTTACATTTGTACTCTATGAAGATTCATTTCCTAATTTACAGTTAGTGAATATTTGGAAAAATAAGGGATATTATTCAGACCTACTATCTGTTCTAAAATGAACTAAGTCTAATATTTTCAGGTTATTCTTTATTTAAGGGACTGTTTAAGGTCTCTAAGCAAGTCACTTAAGCAGATAATGCACTGGGATAATTATGAAATCGGTCTAGGCTCCTCAGCTGATGACTGGATTGTATGCCTAGTAGCTACCTACAACCTGTGAGCCTACATGATAAGAAGCTTTATCATATACCTCTAGAACAGGGAACTGTATAAAATTGTTTTGACATTTTTTAAATTTGTTTCAGTTTTTTTTTTTTTTAAAGAAAGAACCTCTGGTGTGAGGCTTAAAGAAGAATGCAGTTTATTTTTTTCTGTGTCTCTGGTGCCTGAACAGAAGAATGCATGAACTGGCTGCTTCTTAGCGATCTGTGAATTTGCCCCAGTCTGCAAATTTACTCTAGACTTGAGATGATGGCACTACTTTCTTCTTTTCAGTGGCAAAGGTTAATTAGGAGACAGCTGCTGATTTGTTTCCCTCAGTCACATGATAGCTGGTCACAAGGACACAAGTTTAAGTTAAGAAAAGTCTCTATGCCTGGGAAAGAACCTTTTCCTTAAACAAATATCTCGACAGATAAAAAGATAACTAAAAAGGAAATGTGAGTAATCCTAGAATGGGGCAATATGAAAGGAACAGGAAAGGCGGGAGATGAGGAGGAGGAGAGATGGATTATGATATCAAGATGGAGAGTAACAGTCTGGCATAAAAGCTTCGTTATTCTTTAGCTTTGCAAGGACAAACTATTTAACACCTTTTCATATCATAAAAAGATGCCCCAAAAATGCCCCACATTACAAAATCTTGCTCAAAGACACAAAGGAGACAGTTTTTTAAGCACAACAAATCAAATCACTTAATGATGAGTAATTCTACTAAACACTTGGAGGACTCGCTCTACTAAACATCCTGAAGCCAAACCATGGAATTCTGTGCCACAGGAAATACCTTCTTTACCCCACGCTAAATGGTTTAGAAAATGACTATTCATACCTCACATCCTCCTGTAACAGTATATGAGTTAAAGGAGGAGTATATTCACAGGAAGTGCTACTTTTATAAATTACATATATGTACTAACTTAAGATAATGTTCTTGAAGCTTTAGTCACTTCATTTCTTTAATAGATTTTTCTTACTTTATCGTCCATCTATCCATACATCCTAAATCCTTTTTCCCTTGTTGCACATGAGGATCACGGTGTCACTTTTGCAATGACAATCATCTCAAGCCAAGATTTACACTGCCGGGTGACTAGCCCTGCTGCGGTAGACCATTCACACAACTCACTCACACACACGGACACACACACACTATCACCTATGGCCAATTTAGAGTGCCCAAGTCATTGCATGTCTTTGGAATGTGGGAGGAAACTGGAGTACCTGGAGGAATCCCATGTGACCACAGGGAGGACATGCAGACTCTGCACAGAAGGCACCCCGGCCAAGAATTGGCTCAGATAACCTCTTGCTGTGAGGTGGCAATTCTAACCACTGCACCACATTGGCCACCCCTTTCTTACCTTATCTCCCATCTATATCTTTGATAACACATATTGCAAATATCTGCTTAAAAAAACAATCCAACAATAGATTAACATGTTCTTCACTTCATTTTATATCCATTTCAGATGTGTGCAGTTCAAAGTCCTGCTTCAGCATAAACATATATGTGTAAATATAGTCACAATGTTAATGCTGTTTTCAGCCATAAAATGTAATATATATCTATTGTGGATTAAAATTTTTGTATAACATTGAATGCTACTTGAGTATGCAGTTTTTGTTTGTTTCTATGTGTGTGTGTGTGTGTGTGTGTGTGTGTGTGTGTGTGTGTGTGTGTGTGTGTGTGTGTGTGTGTGTATATACGTTTCACTTTATGGCATTTGAATGTGGAGGCTTACTTCCCCACTGAAAAAGGGCATTTAGAAACTCAATCCAACTCCTGGTTAACAAAAATAAATAAATAAACAACCAAGTAAGTACATAGGCAAACAAAACAAATAAATAACTAAGGGAATTTCAGTCTACAATATGGGAGTTGGAGGTGATAGCACACCAGCTGTTAAGGTTAGAAAGGGAGAAGAAGCAACAGATGTCCAGTAGACAGGTTAGGATATGAAATGGTATAATGAAATTTGATAGCTGACCCTAGTTTTCACTAAACTGCAAATTTGTTTGGCCATATTCCCTTGATATCTACTTTCACATCACAGAAGTATCTGCCAAAGAGGAGTCCCAGGACAGATCTCCTGTAGAACACAGATCGTGATATTTCTTGTGTATAGTAAATAGCTTTGAGTATAATTGTACGGATCCCATCATAGTACCAGTTTAATACCCGGTGAGCTACCTATTGACTAAAATTGAACTGGACAAGTTTGTCAATAATTTTAGTATGGGCAATAGTGTCAAAGACCTTGGCAAGTTCCAGGTAGGCAGAGTAGACTGTGTAGCCACTATCCATGGCCTCTATAACATTTTCAAAGAACTTAATCAGGCTGAGCAGACATGAGCTGCCTCTTACAAAAGCAAACTGGTGTGTATCCTGGGATATAAGGTCACCTATAACCTCAGTTACTAGTACTAGCGAGGCTGATAGTTTTGTAATTCCCAGGGTCAGTAGAGGTGACACCTTATGCCAGGGTGCCACAACAGTAGATATCCATACTTTTGGGCTGGTAGAAAGACACAGGATAAAATTTTGATTGAAAGAATTTGCTACATGAGACTTATACTTTTAGCCGACACCTAGGGATATTTTTAAGATCCATGGAATTGATATATTTAAACTTGGAAAATGTCACTAGGGCTTGGCTAAGAGGCACTTTGATATTGGTTGTGTGAGGGGAATGGGGGGCAGAAGGGACAGTAGGTAGGATGAAACTAGAAAATAATTTATCTGCAAGAATATTAGCAATATCCTTAGGGCCAGAAGAAGATGATGTACCCATAGAGGTAGGTTCAGTATAGAATTTTGGTTACTTCTAATCTTTGCAACATAGGTGAAGAAGGCTGCACATTTGTCTTGTGACTAGGCTGCAACCTTGCTTTCTTAGTCAGCGATGTATTTCCTAATAGTAAGATTGAAGGACTTAGTGTTTTTAAATACATTTCATAATGATGAATTGGAAATCTTTTGTAAATAACAAGAAATTTGTTTTCTTTTTATTATAGGATTTGTTGATACGGTTTTTGTGCTACCATATGTGTTTAGTTTTAATTTTATCGGTATGCTTGTGTTGGACAGATTTGATGCCGAAACACAGCTCAGTAAAATGGTGCAACATTTCAAAGAGTAGGCAGCAACCTTGGGTACTAGCATTGGTTGTCATCAATACCATTTGTGATTAGCAGTAACAGTAGGAGATACAAGTTATTAGTACTGGAATAATCCTTGAAAGCCTGAAATAAGAGGAGATATTAATGGCTGTAAAGCAGATTTTCAAGAAGGCTTAAGTGAGATGTTCAGATTTGACTAAGAAGGAGATAACAAGTGGGGCATGTAACTGGGGTAAATACATTAGTGAGGGAAAGATCTAGAAGTCTGACATCTGTTTTAGGCAGGGGGACAATTTGGTCAAGTGAACTGGAATTTATAAAGTCCTGAAATCTCAGGGCATATTTGTTGTTGGCAGTACATATTTGTTATTTTATATCTGCATAACTGATATTGCCCATAGCAGAAATGTTTTGTCCTATGTTCATTTTTCTAACTGGTCAAAGTATTTTTCAAACAATGAAAGAACAGCGAGTGGTTGTTCTACAATTATTTATAATGTGATACTTACTTTTATTAAATCTTACTAGGACTTCAACCAGTCTCAGATTTGCATTGTGTGGAATCTGGAAACAGAAACCAATGTTATGAATGAACACAGATACTCCCACACAGTAGTACTTGGAACAGTGGGGATGCTACAACTAAGCTGGAACCAGGTTGCTGTAATTAAACAAATGGAAATGCCTTCAAGTGTGAGGATGCTTTTAAGTTCAGACATTTTGGGATTTATTTATTTATTTTTGGCTTCTGGCATTTGGCAGTGCTAGGTTGCTGTTATCCAGATTGAAATTTGTTATATTAGGATGCGTAATACATGCTGTAAAATTAATAAGACTCAAAAACAACAAATTGGACTTCTCAGTATAAATGTGAAGTTTCTTATTCCACATAATTCTCTCCTTCAGCCATTTGTTTTCAACTGATCTAACAGTTTCATAAACATACATATACATTTATAAGGTTAACTATGCATCCAGTCGCTCAATTAACATGCTCATTGTACAATGTTCAATGAAGTTCAATAAAACAAGAATTTATCGGTGTTAGAAACAGAATTGTCATTTCAAAACACAACAGACCTACCTGTAAATAACCTTTTCTAGATAAAATGGGTTGGACCAATAGACTGAAATTTTTTTTTTTTTCTGTCATGACAAATCATTTAAATTCTAATGACTTGTATTTCCAAAATGAGGGTTGGAAGTTGATATAATGGTTAAAGTGTTTACCTTACAGGCACAAAGTACAGGGTTTGACTCTCACCTTTCAGAAGTATGACTACACTTAAAAAGTCATTCACCTTGTAATTAAATACAAACCTTAACTTCTCATGATTGTCACGTTCACGTTTCTCTTTGTCTCATATACTTTTGCATTTTTTTTCACAATTACAAACTGTGATATAAATAACTGCATATGAGCCACAGTTAAAATAGTTTGATTTGAGTATCTCTCAATTTATTTGCACCTCAGGAAGATTCTTCAGCAAGCAGCATACTTTATAATTGTCCAGGCAAACAAACATTTTCTTGTAAATTTAACAGAGTCCAGTGACACACTGTGACTTAAATACTTTTTTTGATTTGTTCCCCTCTTATAAGAAAAAGAAAACATGCTTAGTAAGTATTACTTGTAATTCTGGATGAGATTTTGATAAGTTCCTATTTTTTAAATATCTCCATGTTGGGAGTAAAAGCAGCAAAAGCAGTTACAAAATAGATCACTTTACCATCTCCCTGCACCTGTTGTCTTCTACAATATGTTCCAACACTCCCTTCCTTTTCCTCTGTTTCTCTACAATTTATCCAGATTTGTTTTCTCCAACTTTCCCCTGAATAGCACTTAAGTCTTAATTTATTTCTTTATTTATTGTCATTGCCTCTAGCTTTATTGACATTATCTATAAATGTTAGAAGTACAGTGTTAGTACTATAGGAGGGACAGACATTGTATTGTGTGGGATATATGAGTTCTTCCTGCAGGAGATAGTTTAACAATTGTTTTTGAACACGTTTTATAAGTATTTTTGGGGGGGATTGCTATAGGTCTAATTTTAGAGGTGCCTGTTGAATTTCCTCCTTTGTGTAAAGGGATGATGTGTGATTTTTTTTCCCATAGAGAGAGAATGTGAAATTCCTGGATTATTTATAAGGATTGAAACAGGATAGGCAATGCTGTTGGCTGTTATTTTAAGGTACTCACATGGAAGGTCATAAGTTGAAGTAGAGTATGGCTTGATTTGTAGATTTATACAGGATGTGTGCACAGGTTTGAATGTAAAAGTGGTTGTGATGATATGCAGCTGTTTGGAAGGGATGGGATTGGATATTAGGGAATCCTTGATTAGTTTCCAGTGGTTAGTCTGATACTAGGATCCAGTCTGATAAGGAATCTGATGTCTTGCTTTAATGTGTTGGACTATTAATTAGTTGTATGAAACCATACAAGTTCAGGTCTATATTATAACATAGAAGTTC
Organism: Protopterus annectens; assembly: GCF_019279795.1. Taxonomy (NCBI): domain Eukaryota; kingdom Metazoa; phylum Chordata; order Ceratodontiformes; family Protopteridae; genus Protopterus; species Protopterus annectens. The sequence goes on from NC_056731.1 coordinate 64,200,997, forward strand.
ATAAACATCGAATGTTATAATATCGAACCCCAAATCTGAAAACATCGAACAGTCAGAATAGCAAATTATTTTCCCAGGGAAAAAAAATCGCTATTCAAAGAAACATACACACAACACAAACACACACAAAAAACAGCACTCCAGACACATACACTTAAAATCCTACACCTAAACCTAAACTAAACTTTACATACACTACTAGCTATCCACGTACCTTAACCCAACCCTAACCCTAAGGTCCATCACTATTGCACACTCACCGCACCCACGCCCTAACCCTAACTCACCTAACCCCACCCCCTAACCCTAACCTACACACAACCGCACACTTACCTGACCCACGCCCTAACCCTAACTCACCTAACCCACCCCCTAACCCTAACCTATACACAATCACACACTTACCTGACCCGCGCCCTAACCCTAACTCACCTAACCCGCCCCCTAACCCTAATGTCCACACAACCGCACACTTACCTGACCCGCTCCCTAACCCTAACCCGCCCCTAACCCTAACCTATACACAATCGCACACTTACCTGACCCCGACTCATAACGTTCCAACATATCGAATGCTGAAAACAGCAAAGCCACAGCAACAGCCCATCGAATTCTTTCCCTGGGAAAGAATTTGGTGTCCTGCACCTTCGCTGTTTTCAGCGCTCGACATTACGGGTTCGATATTATAACATTCGATGTTTATAAAATTCGATGTTATAATATAGACCCATAAGTTCATATTAGATGTAGGAGAGTTAGAGGTTATGCCTAACCAATTGATATTGACATCACCTAATATTATTTTTTCTTCTGGAATTGTTATGGTTATCTAATATAGGATACCTTCCAGTGTAGCTGTACTGTTGCCAGGAGAGATGTAAAGGATAATAATACATATTTGTTTATATTTGTTTATTTTGAGGAAATTAATAAGAAGCTCTGCTGAAACAAATCTCAACATTTAAAGCATAGCAAACAGGGTTCTACATTTATAGCAAGCCAAGAAGCTATTACAGTTGCTATTACATAAGGGGGCAGTCTTGTAGTACAGGTGATTCCAACTAAGTAACAGTAGATGTGGGTGAAGTTGTTAATGTGATGTTAATAATTTTTGTGCTATGTAATTGAGTTTAGCTAGTAGAATGACTAAGAGACCTAGAAAATAATTTCTTTACTACCTCAGTATATGTCAGAATGATGTTGAAGAATTGTGTTAATTTACTGTTGTGGTGGTGCTGTTTACTGATAAGTGAAATGGAGAGACTAGCTTCCAATTTAGATAAATAAGTACAAAACTTACAGGTAAAGTCAATGTAAGTTAGAAGAAAGAGGCCGTCAATAAACATGAGGCATTTGTGTCACTGACCAAGAAAACAGACTGCTATTTTATGAGATCAAGCAATAACAAAGATAATCTAGAATTGAAACACAGTACATATTCACACAGAGGCACAACTAGGATGGGGCACAGGGGACAGTTGTCCCCAGGTGCAAAGTATTAGGGGCTCAATCAGAAGATAGCAGCTGGTCTTCAGTGCATTACTAGCAGTGAATACCAGTACTGTATTTGTAGTCATAAATGAAGCCTTGTAAGGCTCTTTGTGTGGCTTAAACTGTAACAGCTGCTTGGCTTGCTACAAATGTAGCATGTAGTTTTCTGCACTTTAAATGTTGAGAAGAGTTTTTTTTCCTCATCAATAAAGCCAATCAGTGCAGAATAGTTATGGCTGAGAATAGACAATTTAAAACCAGCTTGGTGGGTTCAAATCTGGGAAAGGATTTTGTCTGAAGTTAATTGAGTGCATTTGTGATTACATATGGGTAATCAGTACTCTGGGTCTATGAAACACAATGGGTGAGCAAATTAATTTAGTTAGTTATAGAGAAGTGCTTTCACAGAAAGATAGTCTGTGTTTACTATTAAGAAGCACTGAAAGAGGAATCAGAGGGATTAATATAAGTGGCAGATGACTCCTTAAACAATGGGTTTAAGAACACAGCAAGAAGTGAGTTCAAAGATCGGAAAACATTCTCACACAATGATGCGTTTTATGGCTCAGGCAGTTTGAGTAAAATTTTCATGGAAAATTTGGAATGTTTATTAAAAAAATACTAGTTATCATAGAAAGTATCCCCACTATTACAAATATATTAGTTTATTTATATACCTTTTATACAAGATATTGCAATATTAATACAACACCTAGTAACAGACAATGTTAGAAACTTTAGGTTATGGAGGTGAATACTGATAAAATAGCTCAGCTGAAATTAAAGAAATTGAAAAATCTACTTTATGCAGTAGTTTCTATCCACAGATTCACATGTCAAATAACAGCAATCACCACTGTTGTAATCATACAATAAACAAGAAACCATAACTCAGGTAAACCATTGTCGGTATAATATAACACATACTGAGGTGCATTCTGGAAACTTCACATTTAAACCCATCTAACACCACTTACAGACTGCCTGACCTAATACAAGTTGATTGGTATTCCTGTGTTCTGAAATTGCCTCTTTAGGCAGACTAATGGCCAGAAAGGGCCTTTGTGATTGTTAAACTGCAATCATAGATTTGATTTATTTAAGCAATAAGGTAAGACCAAGGGTTATTTTAATATTTTAGTTAATCGATCCCTGTGGATGTAATGTTTAGTACCACTGTGCCTGCCAGTGGTTGATTAATCTGCATCCTAACAACGTCTAGAAATAATATATTGTATTAATATTACTGGGAATGAGCTTTATTTCAGTTTTTTAATCATTTATTGCAGTAATTTTGATAAACTGCATGCCCTGACATAAGGTACTCCTTATGCCAGGTGTCTGGATGATTGACATATCAAGATGATTGACATGGTAAGCCTAAATGAATGACATGAAAAATTACAGTCTAGCTTTTTTATTGCAATACAGTAGGAAAGAATGACACTCTAATCAGGAGTGCTGGTGATTTATTTTTAACTTTAATAAGTTGAATCTGACATCTGATTATTCATTTTAACATTTTATGCACTGTAAAAGTTTTACTAATAAGGCAATGTCATTATTTGTCTGCACGCTAATTCCTTTATAGTGCTTTGTTTATTTAAAAAATAGTTTGGGTACTTTTCTCTTTTTACATAGTATGTTTTTTATCAGACTTCATAATCTATGTAAGACAGAGAGATGGTTAAGTGTATTGGACTTGGGTGGGGTATATAGGGCTGCTAGAGCTAATCTAAAATGTTTCTACAACCGTGAAAATTGTATTAATGTATATGTGTTTCAGAAACATATTTTAAGAGTTTGTATTTACCATTACTTAAACAGATATATTTATGGTTTCTTTGCACTTATAACATACTATAGGCTGCTTAGTCATGGGTGTTTCTGTTTATTTCTTCATTTAAATTTGTTTCAAAGCACTTTTCACTAGAAAATGCATGTTTCAGTACCAAAATTAATTGTGCCAACACTTTCTGGTTGCACTACCAGCAAAGGCTGCACTACAGACTGGGGTTCAATTACCGCACTTCATAATATATCGATTAGAGCTTAGTCAGCTTTTTTATTGTCAAAAAAGAACAAATCAGATCATAATCCAAATAAATATCATGCCTTATATTCTTAAATTTCACTTAGGAAATCAAAACTTGAGGATTGACCCTCAGGGGAGAAAGCCTACTTGTAGATTCCATCTTTATGATATGCATAACTGAGGCATGCTCTACTAAGACTAACAGAACTCTGGAACCCCACATTTACCATTCATACAGAAAGGAATCATTGGTTTTGTGCTTAGATCACTAATCCCCACAGCCTTGTGGCTGGCATTCTATGCCTCCACCTTCTGAAAATGCTCCCATTAACATGTCTAATTAGGGATACCATAACTGGCTTGGATCGCCACACCCACATCCACCAGACCTATGGCCACTGTAGTTATGTAACATTCTGCATGCATGGGAACAATTTGGCTGACTGCAGCCACCATTTCTGTCCTACTAGTGTTAGCCACTCACTTCCACCTGCCCCTTCATGGCTCTTCCAATGGCGGAGATGCAGTTCAAACTTCAAGTCACAGTCAGGGCTTTATCCTTCTATGCCATACAGTCAATAGTCCCTTAAAAAGATTTTAAATGTAAGTTAACAGCCAACATTTGGGCTCATATTATCATCCTATGATCAGACTTAGTTTACAGTTAAAAATAAATGTGATTTCTGAATGTAAAAAAATGGAAATAATATTACTTGAAAATATAAATATTCCCTGAGCTTTCCTTTTATTAGATCTATATATCTTTCTCTCTCTATATATATATAGATACAGTATACATATATATATATATATATATATATATATATATATATATATATATATATATATACACACACACACACACACACACACACACACACACACACACACACACACACACACACACACACACACACACACACACACACACACACACACACACACACACACACACACACACACACACACACACACATGCAATACACGCTTCCTACATCTGCTGAAAATAAAGAATCCTCTCTTAAATGTAAAGCCTTGTAAAGAGCAAGGACTTGTACTACTGACACTAGGGACAGTATATGTGGGAATATCTGCTTTGTTCTACCTATATCAATAAGAATGGGTGTTCTGATCAAACACAAGCCCAGCACCCATCAAGATAATGATCAGAAAACAGCAGCAGACTTTTTTTTAGTAACACTGGTAACACTGAATAACAGTAACTCCACAAAGAGGCAAAGAAATCTTCTATTCATTCATATTAACAGTGCACAGAAGCAAAGCAGTATATTGTGCAAGTTGCTCTACGTGTTAATCATGGAAGAGAGGTTGGGATACAGAAGACTTATTTGATAATACTATTAGTTATTCTAACTGGGACTTCCCAGAAAGGCTCTTCTCTAGTGTAACGTACCTTTAAAAATGCTTTGGATATTAATGTTCATCTTTGTATTTGCTATGCATTGTACTTTACATGTTATTCAGTGCTGTTGACCTTAACATTATGTGTATTTTGTCTTTCCTACTTATGAGTCACAGCTGAAGAGACTATTTGATAAGCCCACCTTACCTAGTTAATAAACTGAAATAAATAAATGCCCTCCATTGCTCTAGCTGTTATGCCATGCTGTACAGCAATCTCAGACTCACTCACTCACCTGCCAATTTGTTTGTTTCTTTCTTTCTGCTTTTCCCGGTTAGGGGTCGCCACAGCGGAACTCCAGTCTGCTAATGATTGGTAGTGGATTTTTACGTACCGGGTTACCAGCCCTGACGCACAACCTTCAACGAAGGCACACCCCATTCACGTATGGCTCCACACAGAAGACGCTCTAGCTGAGAATCGAACAGGACAACATCTTGCTATGAGGCGACAACGCTACCACAGCACCACCACTGCACCTGGAAATCCAGCTGTTTCTAAGGATGTCACAGATACCATATCAGTAGAAACCAAAACAATTCATCCTTGCCTTATTCTTTCAAATTCTTTGCATAATAATTAGTACCCAATATCATCCCTTGCTAACCTAGATGTTACAACCAAATAGTTCAATGCCAGATTCTTCAAGATAACTCCCTACAAGCACTCCTGACAAAATAATACATCAATATATACATTTTCATGGAGACCTGGTCAAGCATATGGAAAGCACCCCATCAGTGCAAGGTTTCAATGCCTACCACAAGTTCAGACCCACCTTACTAGATGAATGCAGCAAAGGCGATGAGGTCTCTATATTCGTATCATATATCATATCATATATCGGATCTACTTCTAAAGCTCAAAGTATCAAAACTTCAAACTTCAAACTGCTGAGACCAGAAGATCAAAGTTTGGAAACTTCAAAAATGAAATAAAAATTTCTTTTTTTTTGCAGGGGGGCACCCCCTCCCACCCCCCCTGCTAAATAAATATACCAACTCTGAGATCACAGTATAGTGAGATGAATGGTGAATATCCCATTCCAAGCTGTACAGTGATCTCCATTCAAAATGTTCGAAGTTTCAAAACTTTGATCTTATGGTTTTGGCTGTTTGAAGTTCAAAGTTTTGAAACTTCAAGCTTCTGAGAGGGATCCCATATATCTTCTCGTATGACATCATATCATAGCTAACTATAGGACCCACTTTATGCCCTCCTTGTCCCAAACCTGATGAGTTAGGAAGCCCTAAGCATACAGTCAAACACTATTCTCTTAGGGGACTTCAACTACCCCTTCGTCAATTGACAAACTTATACATCCTCAAACATGCATATCCACAGATTTTTGGATTTCATAAATACAAACTTGCTGGACCAGTTAGTCTGCACCCCTATTAGGAAAGACAAAATCCTGGACATGGCTGTCACTGATAGAGGATGGTTCAGTTCCATACCAGTTGTGATATCCTTCCAACTCAAATTAGTCCATAACGTAGTCATATTCACCATAACACCTAAGCCATAAGCACCCTGTAACAAAGTAGTATTCTAAAATTATGCTAAAGCTAATCAACTAAAACTGAGTGAAGACCTGGTAAAATTGAACATTCTCTTCCACCATGAGGAGCTCTCTGTAAACATGAAATCCTTCAATGCCAAATTCTATGTACATATAAATAGCTGAGTAGAAGCATCTGTGCCCCTCCAATATAAATATAATGATAAATTTAAAATAAACTCATGTGATATTAGACAGATATAAACAGGCTCTACAATAAAAGGAAAAATCTTATTGCATGTAAAAAATTTAACCCTCCAAATGCCAAAAATGGTCTTGCCAAAATTAATAGAGAACTCCAGACCTGATCAAATCTACTGAAGCTAGATAGCAGGTGAAAACAAAAGATAATCACAAAGCCCTCTTTAATTTCTTTATAAACCACATAATGTTCAAACCTGCACAGAGCTAACAGCAAATGATCATGCATACTCTAATGCTGAGAACAAAGTCAATCCACACAGACACACACACATGCGTGTACATACACACACTACCACATCACATACAGAATCCATACTTTCCCTCCAATCCCAAAGGAACAAGATCTCAAAGCACTATCCAAGACCAAGACCACTGCTTACCTGGGGCATAACATATAAGGATGCCTACTGGTCAGCCTTAAACAGTATCTGTTAACATCCCCCTCCCCAGAGTTTCTTCAATATCAAACTCCATTTAGTATTTGAACTGGATGATTGGAGGACAGCAACAGTCATCCCTCTGCACAAAGGAAGGGTACCAACTGACCTGGGCAACTATAGACCTGTAAGCCGTAACAGCCTCATCTGTAAAGTTATGGAAATGGTCATTATGGAATTAATAAATAAGGGTAAAGGCAGCATAGAGTCTCTCAACTCAAGCCAGTTCAGTTTATTAAGGGTAGATACTGCCTACTTAATCTGGTTGATTTCTTCAAAAAATTTACCAAATAATTGGATGGGGGAAAATATGAACACACTGCATATTTATTTTGGCATAATGATTAAGGTGTTTACCTTACAAACACAAGGTGCAAGGTTTGATTCTCACATTGGATAATTGGCTAGGCTTAAAATGGCCCACAAGGGCAGTTAGCCTAGTACTATGAACCTATTTGTTAAGTGGGAAAGTCTGACTTGGAACTAAGCCACTTTTCAGCGGAGGCCCAGGGAGAAACACTCCAGATGCATTTCTTTGTAATGTGGGAGGAAACCAGAGCACCCGGAGGAAACCCACATGAACGCAGGGAGGACATGCAAATTCCACACAGAGGGCACTCCAGCTGAGAATCGAACCAGGGAACCTCTTGCTGTGAGATGACAACACTACCGCTGCCCCACTGCGCTATCCATATAACCCTCACAAAGGCTTTCAACACCATCTGCAACTCAGGCATAGTTGATAAACTTATCCATCTAAATGCCAGTCTCTATGCAACTCATTGGCTAGGAAATTGACATACAAACAGAACCTAGGAAATTAATGTGGATAATCTACCTCCTCCAAAAGACCTACCACTAGTTGTGCACCTCAGGGTTTGGTCCTTGGGCCATTCCTCTTTGAAATCTATTTCTCAGAGGTCAAAGCTAATGTTAAGTGCTTATATCTTACCGGGTTTGCAGATGACTATAAACATGGTACAATCATGAACTCTCCAGAAGATCCCAAGATCCTTCAGGAAGGTCTTTCACAAACAAATAGCTGGTGTCAAAGCGTTGGTCTAAAGCTAAACAGCAAAAAAAATGTATAAATGTACCCTTCAGAAAGCATGACACTTCCTGCAGCTATCACCTTGACAATATGCTCCTGAAATTTGACACATTAGTGAAGGACCTGAGAATCTAAGTGGACAATGAGCTGTCATTTGCTCACCAAGTATCCACTGTTATAAGGATGTCTTTCTTCATTGTGCAGCTTATTATTAAAGGTACAGTATCCACATCCAGGGAAGTAGTCACTCCACTGATACCTGAGCATCATGTCATCTTCAATATGTACCTGTCCAAACACATGCCATAACTCAAGTGACCACAATTTGTCTTACTAAAAATCAAGGGTTTAAATCACAAAAGCACTGATCATCTCAAAGCCCTGTTCCTCTTTTCACTATCTTACAAACTACAGAGGGGTGATCCCTGCTTCTCTTACAAAGCCTCTACTGACTCCATCCTTTCATATCCACTACACATCCATAAGTACTATAGCACTGACCTCATCCTTTCATTTCTACTATGCATCTATAAGTACTATAACACTGACCCCATCCTTTCATATCTACAACACATTCAAAGGCACTATAGCAATGACCCCATCCTTTCATATCTACAACACATCCAAAGGTACTATAGCAATGACCCCATCCTTTCATATCTACAATGCATCCAAAGGTACTATAGCAAAAACCCCATCCTTTCATATCTACTACACATCCAAAGGTACTATAGCACTGACCCCATCCTTTCATATCTGATACACATACAAAGGTACTATAGCACTGACCCCTTCCTTTCATATCTGCTACACATCCATAAGTACTATAATGGCAGAAACACCTGCTCAAGAGATCTGCATTTCTTCTCCAACTTAAATAGAAGAGGAACAGAGAATTCTACTTCACTGGAACTATCTTCTTCTCTATGCAAGGCAAAGCAAAGCACGCCTTTTACTTTATTCAAGTATAATTTAGATGAGTGGATGGCAAACCACACATTCTCCTCTCTGTTGGTATCCTTGTTCCTTAGGGACAGAGGTAACGTGTAAATGTCTGCTGCCCCTGAATTATTTTCTCTCAAAATAAAATGGGCTCAGGCTTTATTGTACTAAGAATACTAGAGCTATAAACTTAGTACAAATGCATTGTTAGGCTTCTGAACTTCCTCATGGATCATTAGCCTAGTAACCTATGAACCAATAAACCTAAGTTCATCACTAGTTTGTGATTCGTAAATAGCATAGGACTACACCTGAAACTCACTAAATTTCGTATGTGAAACAAGTCAAATTTCAAATGTACAGGGGTGTTGACTTGTACTTACCAAAGTTCTGTGTCTTCCTAGTATACACCATACTGCAATAGACTCTAGCTTATAAACTTATCTCCTAAACTCTTACATTATTCTCAGTCCTCCTGAATTAAAGGAGGTGTTAAAAAAGAAAACTGCACATCCCCTGAACAGCACTATGTGACTCTATCACCAGCAAGCTGTGCTACAAATACAACAACACGCAATCCATGCCTTTAACTAAATTAAACTTGCACAGAAAGCTGCACTAACCATCAGGGAAATGAAGAAAATCTTAACATCTACATGTGACTCAAATTTTCTTTTCTTAAAACTGAAATATATCATTGCCAGTTGTCTTTATATTATTGTTCTATTTGGACCTGAGCTTTTCTCTTATGTAGATAAAACCATTCTAAATAAGCTGTTACAGGTCAAGGCAACAGATTTCATCAGAACATTAGTCTTTCTGCCATTGGCTGCTTTCTTATCCTGCAGTCATACTATTTGTCTGACAAGGCCTATCCTTTAACCTTCAGCACATGCACCCTGTCCATCCCTAAACAATGCTTTCACTTGGAGTACACATTTCTTCAGAACATTTTGAATGTACTCTTAATATCCTTGAAACACAGCAAGTATGATGGTGATTTATTGTTCACATGCATCTAAAACATAGGAAAACCTACCCAAAGCATTTTCCCCAAGACATACCTTGTAATTTTTCTGTACTGTGATACCAGTTTTTTAGATCATATTCACATCAGTGTGGTACTATTAAATCACACTAATGTAACTCCTTTCTTACCTAATGTTTGGTTTTGCAACATTTAAAGAAAGAAGTTTTCCTGTTTAATAAATTTCTTACTTGTACTTATTTTCATAGACATATGTAAACACTTCTTTGATTATTGTTTGGCTTTAAAATTAGCATAATGTTTCTAACGGTCCTGGCTGTTGCTTCCATAAGTATGGACCATTTTTAACATACTGCAATCTGCCTATTTGTCAAAGTAACTCTTTCTTTGATCAAAACTTGATAATTCATTTTTTTATCCTGGGCCTGCTAATGAAATGAACTCTGTCAAGATGTCTATGCCAATTGTGAAATAAGCATGCCTATATCTTTAAAACCATGGCACAGTTGTTGTTATTCAGTGTCCCATATGTGCATCACACGCTCCGCTTTACTGTTCAGCACTGCATATACTGAAATGGCAGTTGATGGAGCCAGCAGTATTCAAACACAGGTCCTGTCTTATTATTGACGTTTTTGAATACCAAATGCTCCATGGCTCCCAGACGTAATTGCAAACAAATTATTTATGTCTGTGCAGCTGCAGCCTCAGAGAAATGTCATTCTACAGACAGAGTTAGCTAAAAACTTTGAATTGTGGATCCAGAATTTTTATGTATGCCTGACCTTGTAAGTGGTATAAGGGAAAGCTTGAAATAAAGGAGTGTGTTACATTTCTGATGGCACAAGGTCAAACGAAGAGGAAAGATGCTTATTGAATTAAATAAATAAGTTAAAGGCTGGGAATGCTGTAAGTAACAAGATTCATTAGCGTGAGACAGAATAATATGTTGAACAAGATGAGATGAGAAGCAGATTTTTCTGAGAAGCAGATTTAATATTTAATTAATTGACACAGATAAAATAGCTCACTGATGAATTAGAACTGTTTAATTTGCTTGTAACACATGCAAAATGAAAATGACAAAAAAATGAAGCAAACGTTTATTTACTTTTGTTTACCCGTAAAGTCCAATTGCTAACGTTGCTTATTTTCAGTGAGGGCCCAGAAGGAAAGGTCGAAGATAGCACATGTACTATATAATAACATTTGAACAAATTCTAAACAAATTACACTATCCAAAAATATTGAGTCATTAAAATGGATAAACAGGATCTATTCCACTAAGCTATAAAGTGTAGCCAGTAACACTGGTGCACATTATAAAGCATCTGTGGAACAGGAAATTATCTGTATAAATGTAGCAGCATTTCTTAGCAGTAAAGAGTATTAAACATATGAGAGCTAAGGTAGGGTGAGACGCATTTACATTCATGTACAAACTGATAAACAGAACAATAATGCAGGCAAATGAGCAGTATAGCTGCATCTTCAAAGAAGCATGAAAATCATTTGCGCTGCTACAAGTTCTGCATAAGCTGTCACTGTAACATGATTAAAAGAAGTGCCATGTAATCAATGAAGTGTTTAACAATTATGGAAAGAGAAAACATTTTGCTAAAGTTTTTACATGAAATAAATGAATTTTCAACCAAAAGAATGCAAATAGAATAAAGACATGGAAATTAATTACTTGTAGGCAGAATAAAAACTGAGCCTATGTACTGAGATAATAGTGCACAAAAAATGACACAAAGACTTTATGACAAGATCAGTCAGAAATCTTGGCAGAGAAGCTTAAAACCAAAAATTAAAGTTGTGTGCAAACTAAATACTGCTGAAGAATACGGAATGTGTTCTCAGATATTCAAAGTGCTGAAGCAGAAACAAAGTAAAACAATCTGTGTGACAATTGCTTACTTATATAGTCCATAATGTGAAAATACCAGGTCATGGAGTGTTTATTTTTGAATAAACGTATAAAAAATACAATATTTTGTCTCTGGTAGCAGGAATGGAAGCTCCCACCATATTGGGTTATTTATATATCAGAAGCTTTGTGCAGTAAAAGGTATTCATAATATGAATGGGATCTAGTTTACATGAGCAACATTTTAAAACTTTGAAATTCCTATTGTCATGATCATATGATGAATGTTTTAAAAAGTAAAAAAAAAAACAATCTAACAGGACAAATACCTCCTATAACCCCATCCACTCCCCATGCTAACTGTGGGTCTAGTTTAGTTGGTCAACTTTTTAAAATGTTGAAATTCACATGATTGAGACCATATGATTGACATTTTAAAAAGCCAAATGTATTTTACTGAGATTGCAGTATAGTGGGGATCAGGGAATGTGCCCTATTCTCCACTATAGTGCAATCTTAGACTTGGTTTATAAAATTAGCAAGGGGTCTGGGGGGTTGCATGTGTTGTCTTATTGCTTTCTGACCTTTTAAAGTGTCAATTACATGCTCTTGTCCATGCGAATTTTAACATTTTAAAAAAGTCAATCAACTAAACTACATCCACTAATTATATATGCCATCTGCAAGATCGCACTACAGTGGAGAAAAGGGCAAATTCCTTGATCCCCACTGTACTGTGATCTCAATACAGAGTTCATCTTTTTAAAACATCCATCATACGGTCTTGACCATATGAATTTCAACATTTTAAAAAGTCGATCATATGAACTAGATTTTATAAATGTGCACAGTGATTGTATGCATTGCAACTTGTCTGCTGTTGGTGCTGTTAACAACATTAGTGTGCATGCTTTAAGAAAGGTTCAGGAAGCTATGAGGACTAAAATCAAGAATTTGAGCAGAATGTGGTACCCAGTCACGATTAAGACACAATCAAATAAATAACTTCAACTAAGCCAGGAGCAAAGCATTTTTTGTGCTTGATGCAAAATAAGGATGATGGAAAACTACACTTAATGAGGAATGTTCCAAGATGAATACATTTAAATTGCCTATGTTCAGATATATAAATCAAGAAAATAAAGTTCCAGAAAGACCATGGGACAAGACTGAAACACATTAATTTCATTATCAGGAATATGTATATCTGAACTGTGTTGCTACTGTTCAAAGTGTACAGTGTTTGTGAAGTTAACAGATAATGTAAGAGGCACGTGGATGCACTGAAGACTATATCATTAAGGCATAGAATAGAATATGAGACTTGGTAATATCAGGTGATGGTCCGCAGTCTGCAATAGGAGTATGAGATATTTTTGGAATGATGAGAGTTTCAGTATATTATCTGTAGTCTTAACTATGCACAAACTTATTATCAAGAAGATGTTTTTTTTCCGTGAAAACTTTAAGAGATTAAAAGTGACTACTGCACAGACTGTCACTTAATTGTATAACAATTCCGCCCAGCCACTATGATGTACTGATCAGTGCCTACATGTATATTTTGACTGACTTCTGAGAATTAAATTCATGACTATGATCAACACATAATGCATTTATCTCTTTGACAGAAGGGGACAGATTGAAGTTCAGCAGGTAGTAGCATAGCTAGAGCAGGATGAAGGAGGTAACTGCCCATGATCCAAAGGTGTGCAATCAGCCATCCATCATCTGACTGTTCATTAGTGCTCTGTGTATAGTCTACACTGCAGCAAACTGCTTGCAACATTGCTGTGCAATATTTTTAAAACTAAAATCTGAATGTATAAACTGTTTTTCTGGGTCAGGGCACAGAAATGAGACCTGAATGGCTGGGGTAGAAGGGGAGGGGTCATGAATCTGGACAACTGGTTGGTGTGCTAGTAAAAAGAATAGACTTTTTTTTTGCTCTTTACTCGAAGAGCTGAGGGAGTGGATAAGGTACTGTGCACAGGAAACATTGAAACATCCTGCAAGTTTTGTAGAAGTGTTTTGTTTCTGGAACCAGTATTGGACAATGGTTGAGCCAGCTAAGCATCTGGCAGCAGGGTTCTAGCAGGATGAAACCTAATGGTGTTGTTCTGAAGCAATGTAAGCAGCTAGGAGAGTTTTATTGCCTAAATTATGCATGTAAAAATGCTTAGAAAGAACAAAAATGTATCTGTTCAAAAAATACTTGTCTCACAGTGTCAATAATGTAGACATTTTATGATGCCCTCAGAAATCGTGAGGTATTTACAGAAGAATATACAGAGATATTCAAAGAGATTTCCCAAAACTTATATGCTATGATTACTTACACACTACTACAATGAATCACAATTACCAGCTCTTCACTGAATGAATTGCAGCAATGTGATAACCAAGTACTTAAATCAAAAACATAGTTTACTTCTTCCTTTATGAAGCATATTATGGTGGTACTTTGCCCCTTGTAGCCTGGGCATGGAGACTGCATCCCCTACCTCTGCTTTGCTATTCTGACTCTGATGTCAGCAAAGGTTTGTAGGAAGTAGCAAAAATATTCTCAGAGTTAAATCCTTCTCCCACACTTCATACCATGTTTATGCTAACCTTTATTAACTCCACATTAAATTAGCATGCAGTCCTCATGCATGACGTACCACATCTCATCAGCAGATGGCGGCTTCATTTCTTACCTTATCCCTATCTTCTCCCTGCTTTCCCTTTGGGATCACCATCCTCTTAATATGATTTTCACTCTTGAAGTACTCTAATACTTCTTTCCATTTTTTTTTGTTTTGTTTCATTTGCTACCCCTCCTTTCCTCAGTCTAATCAGTTTCTGCCATCTCCTACTGACGCCCAGGAGCCTCTTGTGTGATTTATGCTTTCGTACTATTTTTGATCTCTTCTTGTTTTCTGTGATAACATTTTAACTTCACCCCTCAGGAGTCTGATGATACTCATTTCTCTTTCCTTCCAGATGTTATCCTCTTTCTTTATGCCCCACATACAGAATCCTTACTCCTTTTCTCCACCACTGGGCCTCTGGTATTTGCTAGTAATGCATCCATTGTATCAGTCTTTCCTCACTGTCATTTCCTCTGCATACCACATCTTCCTTTTGAGCTATTCTGCTTCTCTTGCAGATGGCTTAATTTTCTTCCCTATCTTTGACTCCCACTTGTCTCTTCCCTAAAGTTTGTCCACGTCATGCATCCCTGATCTTTAATTGCTGCTCCATTCATGTTCTTTAGTAAACTCACTACAAACGTTGTTATATCTACCTCTTTCATACTAATTTTCTTCTGTTTCGATGTTGTGAATGGTGGTACATGCTAGTGCTTACACTAGGATATGCTGGCGCTCTCATTTTTAAAATTCTCATTTTTTCTTGCTCTGTTTTCCCCTGCCTTTATTGACCCAATTCTGTCTCTCTCACGCACTCCTTTTTGGAATTTGCTGTAACATTTTGTCTCTAGGGTCCCTCTGCTCTAAATGTATATTGCAGAGTAGGTGGAGGATTATTAGTTTCATCATCCTTGCTGCATTAATTCTTCCAATTAGTGTGCAAGTCCCCCAGCACCACCACCACTTTGGAGAGTATCCGTTACCTTTTTTACAACTTCCTCTAGGTTCTTCCCTATTGTCTCTCCCACCATGCTTCCAACATACAGCCATAGATATTTGGGAAATTCTCCCTCTTTTATATCACCTATTCCCTCTTTCTTCTCTCCTTTTACTAATCATTTTGTTGTTGCAAATGAAGCCGACTCACAAATGTCTCTTATGGCTCCTTTTTCCTGCAACCACATCTTCTGACATCAACATGCTGTCATTTGCATTCAACAGAAAATGAGATTTTGTCTACTCCTTTTCTCCAAGCATTGCTATATGTATCTGATTTTTGCAGCCAGCTCCTTGATCATAGGTGTGAGCAGATCTAGGGATAATGGGAACCCCTGTCTACCACCATCCCTGACTCCTCAGATATTTCTTCATAGGTAGGTATTTCATTTTCTGAGTGTTGGTGTGTGGCCTGTAGCCAATGTGTGAACCTTTCCCTTAGCTGCCTTCCTTTGCTGCAGTGTCTTCCATACAGATCCCTACCTCACCACATCAAATACCTTCTGCAAGTCAAAGAGCACAATCCCACCTTTCCCTTCATGCACCTCTTCCTTCATGTGCAAAAATTACAACAGGTCCAACCATTTTTTTTCTGCTTTCCATTTCCTTCCCTTCATAAAGCCTTGCACATATTCATTTTGGCAATACTTCTTCCAGTCTTCCTGCCAATACCTTTGCTAAAATCCTGATGTCTATATTAATCAAAGAAATAGCCCTATGATTTACCACTTCCTCTCTCTATCTCTCTCCTCCCCATTTGGTACCATGTTTGTCCTGGCTGTCCTCATGCATTTAGATATCTACCAGAGTCTGACTTCCTTCTATTTTCCTTCTAGTACCTTCCACATTCCCTTCACTATAAACTTGTAGAACAATAGGGGGATCCATCTGCCCTCCTGCTTTCCTGTCTTTCATCTTGTAAATTACTTTCCTTATCTCATCCCTTGTCACCTATGCATTCAGCATTTGTCCCTGCCTGTCCTGTAGTGTGTGTGTATATACATATATATATATATATATATATATATATATATATATATATATATATATAGGTTCATAGGTAGGTACAAGGCTATCTGCCCGAAGGCATTTATAAGCCTAGTTGGAATGTGTTGGCTTTCGCCGCCTGCTTAGATTAGTTCCCTGTGCCTCTGTCCAGCAGAGCCATTGCAGTGATCCCCGGGGTAAACTTTCTGTTTCCCATCCACTCATCAAGGATTCTCTTGAAGAGGTTTAGCGAGGAGCTCTGCCTAATGTAGATTGGAATCTTATTCCAGAGAATGGGAAGTCTCTGGGACAGGAATCTATCCCTCCAGCACGTCCTATTTATTGTTGTGGTGAGGTTTAGATCCCTGGAGCATGTGGCGTGAGAGGATATGTTTTTCTTTAGGTGGAGGATGTCCATCAATTCTGGGTTGGACATGGCCTTGTACGTCAGGCAGAGATCACCTCTGAGTAGGCGGTATGCAACCAAGTACAGCTGGAGTTTCTTCAGTCAAGCTGCATAGGGCATCTGCTTGAGGCCAGTGATCCTCTTTGTGAAGTACTTCTGTGGTCTTTCCTGTTGTTGCAGGTGTCTTGTAAGGTACATCCCAAATGGGGCATTGTACTATATATATATATATATATATATATATATATATATATATATATATATGTATATATATATATCATACCTCTTAACTGTTCAGCTTTTCTCAAAATATCCAGAATTTTTGTCTCATATTTTTGGGCTTTTCCTCATACATTTTGTGGTTTTCTGCCAAATTATTCAGGTTTGAAGTCAATAAATAATAGTAAATAATGACATACATTTGAGTTTCCGACTTAATATTCATTAGAAAATACAAAATAATTCAAAACCTTTTATTCTAGCAACTTATTGAGTTTTAGGAGTAATTTTTAAATTCTGTCCCTATTTTTGGACCTTTGTCCCCCATTATTTATGGCTTTGTCCATATTTCTTGCCCTGAGAGGTTGAGACGTATGTGATATACATACATATATATATATATATATATATATATATATATATATATATTTATTTATGCATGTGTGTATGTGTGTGTATATACATACACACACAGATATATTCCTTTACATGCTTTCTTCAGTTCCATTCTGAGATTTTTCTCCCTTCCTGTTGTTTGTAAATCACTCCATAGTAGTAGTTCTTGAATCTTTTCCTGATTAACAGTATGCTCTCCTAAATACTCTCTATCTCCTTTTCTTAACCTGTGTACCTCTACTTCTCTTTCTCTCTCTCTTTATTCTTGTATTCCTTGGCTAGTTGTTTCTCTTGTGCTGCCCCCACTATCCACCAGTAGTCTATCCAATGAGACTTTTGAATTTCTTGATCCTTAATAATTTTACTTGCCAATTCCACTCTTATTGACTTTTCTCTGATCTGCACTGCTTTCCTTCTACTTTCATTTCTTCAAGCTTGCTTCAGTATTGCCATCTGATCTCTCTCCAGCTCATCAATCACCCTTCCTTCTTTCATTCTCTTGTCTTATTCCCTTCTGTGCTCATCAGTTTTCCCCCCACAATGACTTTGATTCCACCTCTACAGCATTCTTCTACTTTGTCCCTGTCTTTCATATTGTCCTGTATTGACTCCTTTATTGGTCCTTACACTGTTTACTAGTCCTCTGCATACCTCCATTTATGGATAGCCCACCTCCATCCCCTTTCTCAATGTTTTATGTTCCATCATACTAACCTCGAGTCTCACCCCTGCATGATCGGATATGTGTCTCTCCATTATTTGGAACACTTCCATTATTTCTGTTAGATTTTCCTCCCCTAAGAAGTTGTCTAATTACTTGCCTGTACCAAAATGATTTTTGAGAAGGTGAATTCCCTCTCGGATGGATACCTTTTCCGCCATATGGCCAGCCATCCTGGGAATAGTTCTTGTCTCATCTTTTTGTTATGTTCCCTCTTTTCAAGTAACCTGTCATTTTCGGGTTCTAGGGGGGACACTGTAGTCTACCCTATTACATCCATTCCATTTTCTCTTGTATGTACCAAGTTATTATATTGTTTTTTTTAAGAATCTTTATTCATTTTTGCTTGGCTCATATGCTTTTCTTACTATCAAGCTTGTACCTTCCACCCTTTCTTGCTGAATGATCCATCCACCTATCACACTTTTTATTACTTTCTCTGTGGTTGTCTGAAGACCTTTATGAAATACATTTGCTACTCCCTTCTTTCCACCCCTGCCTTCTTGTCCATTTCTCCCTTTGGGTAGTCATAATACAGCAATTTCTACCCATCTCTGATTTTCAGTTTTGTTTCTTGTAACTGAACAACTTCTCCCATATCTTATTTAACTTCTCCTGTGTTCTCCTTCTTCTGACATGATTTGATGAACCCCCAGTGTTCCACATAATTAACTGTATTTTCCTTGCTTTTGCTACCCTTCCATGCTTTTCCAGTTTTTGTCATCCAGCAAAACCTTTCCACAGAGCCTACTCCCTAAAAATTATGTTTATGGCAGCTGCCTACATTCAGAAGCAAACTCACCATCTGTGGCTTGTGTATCCTTACCTTTTAGTACTTGCATACTCATATGTCTGCTCTTGACATGGACATTTTAAGACTTTTGTTTGTTCCCTTCCAGTGTGCCTCAGATTAATACATCATGTGTCAACCCAGTACGGATGTCAAAATCATTTTATATTACAGTATTCCCATTCATAATTGTCCTCTCCCCATTGTTGCTCACCAGTCTAGTGATCCAGCTTCCCATTCATAATTGTCCTCTCCCCACTGTTGCTCACCAGTCTAGTGATCCAGCTTCCCATTCATAATTGTCCTCTCCCCACTGTTGCTCACCAGTCTAGTGAACCAGCTTCCCATTCACTAATGTCCCCGCCCCACTGTTGTTCACCAGTCTAGTGATCCAGCTTCCTATTTACTATTGTCTCCTCTCCACTGTTGCTCACCAGTCTAATGATCCAGCTTCCCATTCACTATTGTCTCCTCCCCACTGTTGCTCACCAGTCTAGTGATCCAACTTCCCAGTCACTATTGTCCCGCCAACTCTTGCTCACAAGTCTAGTGATCCAGCTTCCCATTCACTATTGTCCCCCCCCACTGCTGCTCATCAGTCTAGTAATCCAGCTTCCCATTCACTATTGTCCCCTCTCCACTCTTGCTCACCAGTCTAGTGATCCAGCTTCTCATTCACTACTGTCTCCTCCCCAATATTGCTCACCAGTCTAGTGATCCAGCTTCATTTGTGTGATAGTCCAACATTTCTTTTATCTATTTGGAGTTTTACAAGTCTTTACTGTGGTACTTATACACCACTGTTCCTTTATTTCACATTTCTCTGTGACTTAGTTTTTCACCTTATTTTTCCTTTTTTCTTCCATACATTGCTTTCATGCCCCCCAGTAGTTACATCAGCAAGTGTTACTTATCTTTTCTAAGACTTAAACATTAAACTTATATTTACTGTAGCTTACTATACATCAGTAATTAGTTATGAAAAGTGTATTTCTTCCTTTGCAGGTTTGCCCCATGCTTCCTTTGAATACATTACCCATCACTGCTTTTGGAACTGGTTCCATTCCACCCATTGTTTGTAAAGTTTTGATTTTGTGCTCCTTGGTTTGTGTTTCACAAGATAAGGATCTGTTTCATTTAATGAATCCTTCCAGCACCATCCACAGTCAGCTGCCTTTCAGTATCAATTCATTCCCATTACTAATAGCTTCTTTTTTGTGGTCACTTTCAGTCCATTTGTAGTCCAGCCTTCTACCTCTTTGTTTCTGCCATCCATCATAAATGGTTCTTTCCATCTTGTTTAGTCCCTCACTTGTCCAGCAGTTCACTACCATGTCACTAAAAGCATCCAGTTCACCATCTGCCCATTGTTTTAGAGCTCTCCCTTGTTTGTCTCTGCTTCTGTTCTTTCCCTGTTATTGTGTCTAAATCACCATTGGGAGAGGCTTCCCATTCTTCTGTTCCTTTAAAATAACTCTTTCATTTCATTCTCTATCACCTCATTTCAAATTTGTTTATGGTTGCCTTGGTGATTTATTTATTTCCTGCTCATCTCATTTACTGTGGTGTGCATTCGCTGCATTTTCTGATCTTGTCCTTTCCCTTTCAAGGGTTTTAGCACCCAACATTGTCCTCCCAGTCTCTCTGCATCGACTCTGCTATATCTAAGATTGCTCTCCCCATCCGTGTCTTGCAGACAATTGGGTTTTTACTGCCTGATTTGTTTAGGTGTCTATGATACCTTTGGTTACATTTTTCATCGTCTACATTGTGTAGGTTGAACCTTTCTTCTTCTTCTTGCTTTATTTCCAGAACTACAGGTTATTTCGATCATGTAGCTGTTCCATTCATTCTTAGTTCATTCAGTATCTCCAGCTTGTATTCTGTTATAGAATCTTTCTTAGCAATCTTCAACCAGCTATATGAACACCCATGCAAACTGGGTAACTTCAAGTCTTTTTGCTTGCCTTACTATTTCATTATTTACAGCAAAGGAAGAGAAACATGCCAAGACATGCCTGGGTCTGCTTTCTTCTGCTGCTTGTTGCCATAATGCTCCATGTATTTTCTCTATTTGTGTTTCTTGATTTCATGCTATCACAAATCTCTCATGTTACACTTGCATTACAAATTGTTCCAGTAAAGTGCTGCTCACTCTCTCATGTAATGCATTTCTACTGTTGTTACTTTCTTTTTTCCTTGTCTTTTTTTTATATCTGTTAGTTCCTGACTGGAAGAAGCTGTTCTTGGAGTTCTGGTTCAATTGCTACATTATCTTTCTTTGGATCTTGCAGCTTCCTTATTGCCTTTCCACTTCTCTTTACTGTTGTTGTATTTTTTATTTCAAGGAGCTCATATCCTGGCCTACTGTGATTATCTCTTCAAACAAAATGCACAATTGCAACTCCTTATTTGCAGCTTTAGAAATGACCATATGTTCCTCATGTTGCTCCTGCTAACACATTTTTCCTTCTGCTTTCTTTTCTTCATGGAAGCACTATTTTATCCAAATTTCTGTAGGTCCAGTCCATTGCTTTGTACTTGTGTAGCCATCTTGGCTGGTCTCTCTAGCAACCCCAGTGGCTGGGGTGTCTAGCACCATCTTCCCACTTCATACATTTTCACTCTATGTGTGGATTTATATAATCTTGTAAAACTTCTCCTTGAGGAATTTATATATTGTAGAGCTGTAAAATTAGAACTGAGGTAATGCAGTCCTATGAAGCACTTTCAAAGGATTTTGTTAAAGAGGAGAGTCCAGATGAACTACAGAAAGAGTTATCAGATGATATTACTAGTTCATCAACATATTCTCTGTATTCATTGTCTAGAAGTTGGTTTAGATAGATAGTGAAACCATTCAAAAACTAAGTTGCAGAACAAAATGCTAACATTTGAAGAACTCAGGCAACTACAGGAAATGAACATCATTGATACAACTAAATTCTATATTCAAAATATTAATTAAAAAGTTTCATATTTTGTGCTGTAATAAGAAAGGGCCATGTAGATATACCTACTGAAAAAAAATAACTGCCATGCCACCCCATCTATCCAGGGAGGGAAGGGTACAATTTGTAGATGAGGATTAGCAGCCTGTGGTGGATAACAATGAAGCTAGTCTATAAGCATGTGCGCAAGTAATGCAAAATAGAAAATTAGGTGGGACAGTGGCCAGGACATTTGAAAAAAAATCCCTCCGCAGTTGGCACCATGCCAGGATACAGCTACCTCCTCTTTGTATACTTCCCTATTGATAGTCCCTGGTCAGAAGGGATAATTTAAACAGACAACAGGGAAGGGCTAGAAAATGATGAAGGAAGGAATGTGGGACATGGCTGATTGCAGACAGATGCATTTTAGAAATTAGAAAAAAACATTAAAAAAACAGAACTGCCATTATGAAAATTTATAAAAGGCCTTTGAGCAATATATTTGAAGTTCATATGGATGGATATGATGACCCTGATTGTTTATATATTGCACATTGTTTATATATTGTGCATGTGTAACTATCTACCTCAAAAGAAGGTGAAATGTTTCACTTCTTACATAGACAGATGCAATATATATATATATATATATATATATATATATATATATATATACACATATATATATATATATATATATATATATATATATATTATATTATATATATATATATATATATTATATTATATATTTATATATATATATATATATATATATATATATATTATACATATCCTTATCATTAAGCTATTGGTACATTTAGCTTTATTTAGAGTATTATGTGTTGTAGTTTTCAAGTGTAGTATTTTTACACTATAAAAATGCAACAACAGCAACTATTCTAAAAACAAGCAGCTTTGTTTTAACGAAAACACCAAGTGCCTCAAGACAAGAGTTTTCCAAAAGGGTAAAATCAATGAAAGATACATACTTTAAATACAAATTCAGTCAATTAATATGAAACTAACCAGACTGTATATCAGACCAAAGCCTGTAAGCAGCTTTCAGCATTTTTCAACAGCATGTGTCTATATTCCTTTGTAGATTTTTGGGAATTAACAACATTTTTTAAGGGTAAGAAACCTAAATAAGGAAGTATCCCCATTAATCCTGCTGGGCAACACTGCTATTAGAATGAATGCTGGTGTAGTCTCTGATGTGCTCCTGTATTCTCACATAGATACTGTTAATTTTCTCTATACAATATAGGATACAGGAACATGTTTGTTTGTGTCTTTAGGCTTTTCCCAGTTAGGGGTCGCCACAGCGGAACTCCGGTCTGCTAATGATTGGCAGTTGATTTTTATGTACCAGCTTGCCAGGCCTGATGCACAACCTTCAACGAAGGTATGCCCATTCACGCATGTCTCCATGCAGAAGACACTCTAGCTGAGAATCGAACCAGACAGCATCTTACTGTGAGGCGACAATGCTACTGCAGCACCACCACCACAGGTCTAGGATATAGGAACATGTAATGAACTAAAATAACAAAGGAGAATGAACTGCTGAAAAACTTGTATATAAAAATACAAGTATTAACCTAAATGCTGAAACATTCTTACAAAGCCTCCAGCTTTACTTAATAAACAACAGAAATTATCTTTGTATATTGTGTTGACAAGAGCAACAGCCATTACATAAATACAACCCTTACTAAACTCTCCAGTCACTTTAATGACTTTTAATCACAGTCTCCTTTCAGCTAGTGCTGCAGCTATTTTTATTAGCTTGCCTTTTCCCTTGCTTTAATACAACTCATCCCTCCTCTCTTTTCTCACCAACTTTTGTTATATAAAATGCAAAGTTACCAAACTGGAATATCATGGAGACAGGGTACAAGCAAAAACAGACAAAGGTGAGCACAAAGTTTAAGAAACAGATAACACAAAATTTGGAGAAAATAAAATTCAAGAAAAATTACAAAGTTGTGCAAATATATACTAGTGGCTGAAGAAACATAAAAGACTCAATATGGATACCATAATAGTTCATACTTCATGCTGTAAGTGATTTACAGCCAAGGCCACAATAAAACATATACTCCAGGTTAAGCGAGAAAACCTTTGACCTATCCAGTTACCAAGATAATATTTACATGATGTTAAAGTCTCACCAGATGTATATGTAAAGGAGTTTTATTCCACAAACATACCATTGAATGAGTTAGAAATCTTGATCATAGTGAGGTCCTACACCTATTAATTTTAAAGCTATAGTTCTCACCTCTGGATGCACATTTGGATTCCAACACCTCAATATCAAATAATAAATGAAGCTCCTCAGATTGTAGAGCCTTTTGGCTTAAGCATAGTTTGCCATGCAAGCACGTATAACTAATTGAGCGTAGCCAAGTCTGTTCCAGTATAATTTTATGTGCAAGATAAGATGTTTAGTGAACTTACTCTGTATACCTTCAATTAACTCACCCCTTCTATATGCATTGAATAAAGGTGAATGGGAAAAAACAGTGGGTGGAATTGACAAGTAATGGCAAGAAATAGAGAAAGGGCCATTGGATGAGGGATGCTTCAAACTAGGCTTGAGAAGCTAATACTTCAGTGAAAAGTTGATAAGATGTGGGAATGCATTGTTGGATACTGTGGTACAGTGCTCACTATCAAAGGGATTAAAAGTTGTTGGTGACAGAACTAGTAAAGGCTGGGACAAGATACTGGAGATAACGGCTACACGGTGGCAAGCTGAAGCACTTGGACAGACGTAACGTACTATGATTCATCTTCCTTAATCATGCTATTACACACAATGATAACATGAGAACACCCTGTTCTACTGGGAAACGCTCATTATGAGTTTAAAATGTTGCTGTTAGAGTAATCTGGAAATGTATAATGCATGATTAATTCACAGTAATTCTCAGTGAATTTGCGAACAACATGGATCTCTTCATCAGTTGGTAGTAAATTTTGCTACACTCTACAACTTCTCTACAATACTGCAAGTAGTGGATTATAATGGGGCATTCTGGGTGGCTGCTGGGGTGCATGGTTTTAGGGGTTTCCATCAGGCTGGCCAACATGTAAGATAAGGGTATTTTTATTTTATTAAATTTGTCAGCACTGCAGTGACACATTCTTTGTGCACACGTCGACTCACTGATTAAAGAGAGATCAAACACTTGTACACGATCAGTACTGGCCAGTCTTGGGAACCAGCTGTCCAGGTCCTCTTCTGTTTGTGTAAAGTCCAGTAGAAGACTAAGTATACAGCTGGTGCAGATGTACAATGTTACATAATCCTTACAACCAATCAGTCAAATGGAATTCACAAGACTGGTTGCCTGTCATCAACAGGCTCAAGTTGTGCCATTCATGTCCTGGGAAAACAAACATCCTATTGCTTTCCTTTGTAATATTACCAGTAAAGTTATTTTTTTTTCTGAATTATGCAGTGGAAAACACAAAGCAAACAGACAGTGGGGAAATAAATGTTTGTTCATCATTGTTCTTGCTCTGCTGGTGATGTTGCAAGAGAACAGAACAGGATGTTTGTTTACACAGGAGGAAAAAAATAGGAATACTAGGTGGTCCTAGTGTGTATCGGAACAGAACAGAAGAAGACTTACTAAAGATGAACTCAAAGTACTCTCCTGCTTGGTGAGTAAACATTTCTTTCCCTCTTATGAAAATATGATGATGCAGCAACCAGCAATGAGCAAGCATAAAACACATGCATACACACACACACACACACACACACACACACACACACACACACACACACACACACACACACACACACACACACACATATATATATATATATATATATATATATATATATATATACACATACGGGTCTATATTAGAACACCGGATTTTCAAAATTTCGAGTGTTCTAATATCGACCCTGAAAATATCGAAGAAACAGAAAACCGAATTTTTTCCTAGGGAAAGAATTCGGTTGTCTGTTTCTGTTGTTTCGGTATTTTCAGAGCTGTGGTGGAAAGTTATGGGTTGGGTTCAGGTAAGTGTGTGATTGTGTGGATGTGAGGGTTAGGGTGGGTTAGGTGAGTTAGGGTTAGGGAGCG
The DNA here is from genome assembly GCF_019279795.1 of Protopterus annectens. NCBI lineage: Eukaryota > Metazoa > Chordata > Ceratodontiformes > Protopteridae > Protopterus > Protopterus annectens. The sequence goes on from NC_056731.1 coordinate 64,227,192, forward strand.
GGTCAGATAAGTGTGCGATTGTGTGGACGTGAAGGTTAGGGTGGGGTAGGTCAGGTAGGGTTAGGGCGCGGGTGAGGTGACTGTGCGATAGTGACCAACCTTAGGGTTAGGGTTTGGGTTAAGGTAAGTGGATGGTTAGCAGTGTATGTATAGTTTAGTGTAGGGTTAGGTGTAAGAGTTTAGGTGTATGTGTGTGGATTGCTGTTTGTTTGGTGTGCTTGTGTTGTGTGTATGTGTTTTGGAACAGCAAATTTTTTCCCTAGGAAAAAATTCGCTGTTCTGTATGTTCGATGTTTTAAATTTTCGATTAATAGGGTTCGATATTAGAACACTCAAAATTTTTAAAGTTCAGTGGCGGTGCTGCGGTAGCGTTGTCACCTCACAGTAAGACGCTGTCTGGTTCGATTCTCAGCTAGAGCGTCTTCTGCGTGGAGACATGCGTGAATGGGCGTACGTTCATTGAAGGTTGTGTGTCAGGGCTGGTAACTCGGCAAGTAAAAAATCAACTACCAATCATTAGCGGACTGGAGTTCCGCTGTGATGACCCCTAACCGGGAAAAGCCGAAAGACACAACAAGTTCGAATATAGACCCTATACTATCAAAATGTAGAAAATCAAAAAAATTTTCCACATTTTGATTGAATTCTTTTTCCAAATTTGGTGATACAGATTTACCAAAATGTCGGAAATGGTAACCATGGAATCAACATTCAAACACCGGAAGTTCCAATGTCGAAAGTCCACGTTTCTGGTAACTTTCCAGATTCCCACTGTAAATTTACCAATTCCCACTGTAGCTCGATGTATTATCAGAACCTCGCTCCCATATTAGAGAATACACACTACCATTTGTTAATGTAGATTTGAACATTTCTGGAACTTCATTACGGAAACTGGAAAACACGCGCATTCAACCATCCCAGTTTTGCATGAGTGCCATTCCACATTTTGATAACACACACACACACACACACACACACACACACACACACACACACACACACATATATATATATATATATATATATATATATAATATACATATATAGCTATACTTCATCATGAGTTCGTGTGTGCAGTGTTGTCAGTGGAGATGTGCCCCCGCAGCCCTCCACCATTTATTTTATTTTACAGTACAGCAGCATCTGTTCATGGACATATTGCACACATAACTTATCTACTCCTTCAAACATGACTGAGGAAACTTGCTCAGTCATGTCTGAGTTCACACATAGCTTCAGTGAACTGCTGGTCTATGGTGGGCCAGCCATGTACACTGTACACTGAAATAAATGAATGCTATTTAAGATGGGAATGGAATTACCATATCTGGAAACACATGCTGCTACCTCCAGCCAAGCAAACCAGTTATGTCCTCCTCGTGTAGTGATGTCATTTTGCACTGTGATGCAAGGAGAGCTGGGAGAGAAGGAGACTGTGTGAGTAACAGAACCTGAGTGATGGTTAAATAAATTCATTATATACTTCTTTGTTTACACTTTCTTTGCAGCCTGATTTACAGGCTGTACACCTCTGCCTGCAGTACAGCATACCATTCCCTGTGTAGGTCTTTAAACCATTAACTGAATACCACTTACTTGTAGTTGTCCTCTCTTATTATTTGAGCAATCCCGCAGATTAATTTATCACCCATTCTGGAACTAAATCTAACTAAAGACGCAACATAATTTTGCATTCTTCAAACAGCAGCACTTGTTTGGTGCATGAAGTGAGTTAATTTGTCACTTATTTGCTCTTCAGGTCGTTCAAGGAAGGTTCATGTCTTCTTCCTGATTACACTAGTACTGCTGTTCTTGCTTATTGTGCAAGCAGGCAAACACACGCGCACACACACACACACACACACACACACACACACACACACACACACACACACACACACACTCTGACTGACTGCCTGGTGGGGTCCTAGGAGTGTTGCTGAGCCAGCCAGGTCAAGCAAAGATGCAGAAATTGCTATGATTAGCTGGAAACTAAGTCACTTCATTGAAATAACCAGTTTACAGTTTAGTTTGATTCATTGGACTGTCACTCTGTCTGCCTTTGAAACTCAAGCTGTTGGACATATATCAGCTAGGTTTCCTAAACTTTCTAGCAAGACAAAAAAAGGTCAATATAGGCTAAAGGATAGCCTAGGCTTATGACTTTAACACTGAGAGAAGGTGGATGGATAAAGGTGGCATAGAGGTAGCTTACTGATTTGTAAACAAATGAAAAAAAATGTCTGTAGGTATACACAAGTGTGCGTGTAATGAGCTGAGGTACTTTCTCCTTCCATGTTCTTACAAGTTAAGTGTTTCTCTCTGTACTATCAGTTGCAATAGTTTAAAGACAGCACTATATTTTAGTGACATTTAATTTTGTGTGTTCAGCAAAGGCAGAAAACTGAGAAGCAGGAAAGAATGTAAGCATGTAAAGAATTCTGTAGATTTTTTAACCAGATTGTCCAGCAACGAGCTCCTTTTCAAAGATGACCTGACCTGAGGCACAGTCTCGTTAACTGACTTCCTCAGAGTCACACAGTAGGCAAATGGAAGGTTAGGCAATTAAACTGCAGTGTACAGGAGCTGACAAAGGGAAGGGAAGCAGGTAGCCCATGGACTGTAAAGTACAGAAGGCCCAAGGTATACTTCGTCTGTCAGTGAATACTGTATTGTCCTTTACAAAGAAATTCTACTGAGTTTGACTAAGGATTAAAAAATGTCTACTATTCTTTCTGTAGGATTAGACAAATGTGAACATTGTGGATGGAATGCTATTTTTTGAAGGTAAAAATGTAATTGTACTGCAAATACTTTGGCTCAATATAAGTCACTTGTGTATAATTGTTCTGCAAATACTTTGGCTCAATATAAGTCCCTTTATAAAATGTAGCATTGTTATTTATTAAGAAGCAAATGTCTGTCTGTATATAAAATATTTCCACCTATACACAGCAATGTAGTTTCCCAAATAAAATGCATTGTATACATTTACTGGTAATTGCTTAGTTTTTCCAATTATCCTCTTGACATATTCTAAAGAGCTGTGGTTATGGAGCATGTAGGAATTATTCTGTTGCTCTGGATACCATATCAGATAATTGCTTCTACTAAGAAGTGTAGTGAAAAAGGGGGACAGTATTGTTATGATAAGCCCTCTTTTCTTTAAATAGATTAACAGATGGAAAAGGCAAATCACCCAGGTGAAATCTTATATATTTGACTCGACATATTCAGGAAGAGGTTAAAGGGCACTTCATTAATGTTGAGGAGGAGGTACAGAATATTAGCAAGCTGGCACTTCTTGCAGATACTATTTATAGTTGTCACATCTCTGGACTCCCTTTCCTTAGTGGCAACTGACTCTAAATGACAATATATACTGTATTATTATTTTCTCTTGTTCAACAAGAAATCAGATTTTAATTACACTTTGATAATGAGTTTCAGATTCAAAACCTACTTAAACAACTCAGGCTCTGAACCCAGTTATGTCCTGTCGCATGCAATTATGCTAATTGCTTTTAATCTACTGTATAAATATTTTCTGCCTCTGAGACTTGAATTTATTATAATTTATTTTTGATGAATGAAGCAGTACCCAGATTAAAGAAATGTACAGGGAGTGTGTAATATGCTGTATACACTCTGCTCAGTGCGGGACTCTCAGGCATGTTTATTTAGCTTTATTGTAAGAATTACACCGCCTTCTCACATTGAAAGAAATCTAAATTACATAACTAAAATCTTGATTAAATACCAAAAACTGGATTACAATGGAACCTTGTTGCAATGTATTAGCAGCTGAAATTGTCCTCTGATCTTCCAAGCCATGTTAACTTCTTAGCCTGTGTTAGAATACCCCTTAATTACATAACCTAGTTTTAAATGATTGAGGCAGTCAGTTTATTAGTTTGTTTTTTTTTCTTACTAGCTCTATTTTATGATTGAGCGATGGTGTATGTTGCATGTCTCTTGTCTTCAAATGAATAGTGCTGAGGCACTGTGATGGGTTCAAGTTTTTTATTGTACATAAACACATCAGGAGTTGTAACTGGAACATATATTTAAGCTAACTGAGTGACTCATTACTTCAAACACACTCGCATGCATATCTTCATTCATGCCTGCCTTCACTCTGACTGTACAAAATGGCACTGATCCTGCATGTGCTCATTAACTTATATGCACACGTAAACTACAGTAGCTGATTAGGTACAATACACATAATGATCTACATTTATTTATTTATTTGACATTTGTTTACTGGGATAATCCGATTAGGTCAAAAGGACTCATTTTCAGCAGCGGCCTGGGGAGAGAAGCTCTAAATTACAGTGATATATAAAGGAACAGATAACAAAACATACTGTGATGTAGGGTTACAAGAAGCATACTAGAAATACAGAATTACAAATAAAGTAAAAGTTATACAGTAAGTAAAAGTAAATTACTGTGAGTGTGGAAGCTAGTCAGAATTACTAATATGTACAAGACAAAAGATACAGTTTGAAGAAGTTCATAAGAATATAAAGAGATTCCACATGGCCTAATCTGGAGAAAAAGGTTAGCCTGGATTGTTACAATGGCACAGCCAGGAGTTAATCATGTGATGTCTCAGCATGGATTGAAAGGCATGTAGCTTAGTAGCAGCTCTCACGGTTAGTGACGGAGAATTGCAAACTTTTCCAATGTAGTAGGAGTAAAGGCTTCGTCCAGCTGACTTAGAGGGTTTGGATATAGTGAGACAATCTTTATCTGTGGACCAAGTGATCTGTTTAGTTTGTAAGGCTTGATGATGTCTAGAGCTGGGCAGGCTAGGGGTTTGTAGACTATCTTATGGAGTATTATAAGTTGGGTATAAAGTAAGTAGTTAGGGAAAATTTTCAGAGATTTTATTTATTTATTTTTTTTAATTCTAGTTCTTTCCATGTTTTATCTTTTTTGGGTTTGTAGATATGCAAGTCAATTCCTTCTTGTTTTGAGGCAGTTTCTTTCAACTAAGCTTTTTCTCTTTTACCACATTAATTTAGTATGACAGTCTATAGAGATTACCAAAGCATATTTATTGAATATGTTTAAATATATTTTATTATATTGTATTAAAAACTGTTTGGATTGCGTTTAAGGAGATAAACTGTGCTTTTTTCTTGCTGTGCTTTTGCAATTGTATTATATGTGTTATGGCACTAATGTTGAAATGTTATACTTTCATTAGGATTGTTATTAGAATTTTGTGAGATTTGTACGTGATTTTGTATACTGCAGTGCATTTGGCTGATACTTTGCTCTGTTTAAGTGGTATGTTTATAAAGGTCAAAGCCAATGTTTTTCAGTTTTTGTATTAATTAGCAAATAAAGTGTTCATCGTATTCACTTGCTATAAATAAACAAATGATTTGCATACTGTACACATACATAAAACATTTGGTACCATAGCTATATATGCAATCTACTCTGATTGAACTACAGAAGGAGTGAAAATCATGGTCTTGAATTCCTTCGAAGATAACTTTGACTGGGAGTTGGTACAATGGTTAAGGTGTTTAACTCCCATACACAAGGTGCAGCGTTTGATTCTCACCTGTGACAGGGAAACTGGCTAGGCTTAGAATAGCCTGTTAAGAAAGCTAGTCTAGTAATTAGCAATGAACTTATGAAACTATGAATGTAAGGAAAAGGGAAAACAACAATTTTAAGAGTGAGTGTTTAGCATAGAGGTTAAATTGTTCACCTTATAGGCACAAGGTGCAGGGTTTGATTCTAACATGGGGTAATTGGCTGAGCTTGAAATGGCCAACAAGGGCATTTAGCCTGGCACTAATTTAAGGGTGAGGGTTGGCATAATTGTTAAACTTTTAACTTCACAGATGGAAAATATATGGTTTGATTCTGACTTCTGGTTATAGGCTAGACTTGTTATAGTGCACAGATTGATAGTCTAGGATTTACCTATGAACCTTCTTTTATGAGAGCTCTGGAAGATAAATAATAAGGTAAACCCTGGAGAAGCTGTGCAGAAATGTTTCAGGCATAACAACAGTGCAGCAGAGCAATAGACTACTTTACTGAAAGTCTTGTTTAGCATTTCAACTGGTTACCTTACCGAAGTCCACAACAGCTATGGAGGGAATGGAAGAACATAAGCATAATTGTAAAGAAGAACAAACTGTGCAAGAGGAAATTGCTGTCTTGGTGACAAATGAGGAATGGTGGAGAGATGCATACATAGACAGGCAAGGGGGTTATCTGTAACTACTGTAAGACCACGTTATGTGCAAGATCTATGATTTACATGCTGCACTTTTATTGTTATACTCCGGGGTAAATGTTAATGCACTACCTGAAGATATGGGAACAATATGTATTTATCTAGTGATGCACACAATGCAATGAAATAAATGCTTGCTTAGACAGCATCACACTACATGGGAAGCCAGCAAAGCCACAGCAACCTTCTGTTCCATATATGTCAGTCCATTGATGATCATATCTGTAGATACTCATGTATGCAGCACTACAACACTTAAACTTGTTTCACTACTGTCATGACATCCAGACAGAGGCATATCATGGATCACCACCTCTCATAGGACATCTCTAGGGTTCTGCTAACTGGCTATAATTTGAAGCATTGCAGGTAAAGTCTGCATTGGACCATGGCAAAGGGATCCCAGCCTCATATACAGTAGCTTCATGATGTTCCATTTGTATGGAAGATGTAAAATTCGTACGTGATACACTGATCACAAGATTAAATGGTATAATAGATGTTGGCAGCTTACACACCCTTGGTGTGTGCCATACTTTTTGTCTTTCCACATAAATAGGTAGAAGAAAACAACTGAAGCAGTTCCACTGAGATGGCCCACTTTGTTGTGACAAGCTCCACAAAGGCATCCCTTATTTCATGTTACAGCAGAAGGGAGAGGGACAATAGCTTCTTCACCTTAAACTGGATATCACATACATGAGTTTCAAAGCCATCTGCTGTTTTCTTTGCCAAGTTCACAGTAGACTCCATGGAATTTCCCAGCATTATAATGAACATCAGAGGAACAGGTATCATTGCCCAGTGTACTGAGGTGTTTGTGGATAGGGCACACTTCCTAGACAGCTGTTCCCCTTGAGGGGAACTTTCAGTCCATAAATCAGTAGGTAGATGACTCAAGGTTACCAGTCTAGGTATGGCCATCCCAATATGGCTGTTCTCATCCTGTACATGACAGGAAGAAACATCCCTTGACTCCCTCAACTATTTTGTAGGTACAACTTTAGCATCATGGAGTGACTATATAATATTTTTACTTTAGTACTACATAGTTTTTGTCTACATATATATCATGTCCTTAAGCTACAGCTTTTTTTGTGAAAGTTAGGATGACCACAGAAAAAGTTCATTCGTATTCAGATCTGCCATTTTAAGTAGCTTTCAGTTAATTTAGAACCTGCTATCAAAGGTGAGAATCAAACCTGTACATTTTGTCTGTGAGGTAAGCACCTTAAACATTATACCAACCTCCAACATTATCTACACTTCTGACCATAAAATCTCTGTAGTTCGAAAAAGCATAAAAATGTAAAAGTTAAATGTATTGCCTAGACAAAGACAATACGTTACCATATAATAACACCTTATAGGTAAATACTAGGATAGCTACCCTGAAGGATCATTTTAAGCCTAGCCAATAACCTAAGGTCAGGATCAAACCCTGCACTTCATGTCTCTGATGTAAAGACTTTAATCATTATGACAAACTCACTCCAGGTTAATATAAGTATGGTGAATGAATTGCAGAATTGTGTTAAATTTAGTACTGATAATACTTTAACAGCTTTAGTTTAACTATACTTTTCATTTAGATTTCATTTAATTCAAAGATGAACACAAGCCAAATAAAGTTTTAAAACATTTTCACAAATTCATGCTTAATATAACTTCAACATTTTTTCACTATTTCTCCACATTTCTCCTTCACCCTTTTTGCTATCTTCTTCTCTAAGCTATCTCTTCACCATATTTCTACTCAGTCACAACAATCTAGCCACCTTTACCTCAGTAACACCTTTTTCCTTTTCATATTCCTGCTGCATCTTCTTCTGTTTGTCATTTTCTTTTGCCTGTACTCATCTGCTCCTTCTGCCTCAAAAACATTGAGTATATTATTACTACTTACAAAATCAGGTAGCTTACTATAGAAATAACACTTAAATTTCTATCACTTAACATACCTTCTTTTCTCAATTATTACAATACATTTTTATTGTCTCAATAATAATGCCTATCCAAGTCTAACTTGTTGAACTTACTGTAAATAATTGCATTCCTGTTATGCCGCATCTTCTTTCACTTTTTATGTCTTGTATTTGTACTTGTACCTTCTAATTGTTTAATATGTAGTTTCTCTCCTAGTGTCTCTGCTGAAAAGCATCTCTTTGCCTGGTTAGACTATCCAGGTAAACAAACATGATTAAATATAAAGAAAAATAAAGTAACTGAATCATTCCATGGTAATGGCTGCACTACACGTGCATGGAATGATTGTTTTAGCACTCTGAAAGTTCCTTGGCTTATTGTACATTTTTACTATTCCTAGTTCCAGCCACCATTCTAACCACATTTGTAGCTATAAATCAATACCACAAGTACTCTCCCTAATGAGTTATCTCAAAGTCGCAATCAATAATATAAACAATATGATCTGTAAGATCAGCTTGTAAGCTTTCTAGTTTCCTAATAGTTTCTATGCATCCATCCATTCGCAACCCTTTTCCTATTTTTGCACATGGGGTCAGGGTGTCACTTCAAAAGTGACAGTCATCCAGAGCCAGGGTTTACACCGCCAGCTGACTAGATCTGCCATGTTAGCACTTCCACACCACACACTTGTAGGACAAAACCAGAAAACCTGGAGGAAACCCATGTGAACACAGGATGGACAAGGAGACTACGCACAGAAGGCACCCCAGCCAAGAATCAAACCAGTCAATGTCTTGGTGTGAGGGGACATTGTTAGTGAAAATATATTCAATAAAATGATCAACTTTCTGTTTGTAGCAGAATTTTTTTATTCTGGTGAAATACACAAATTGATAATAACCTGATGCAAACATCAAATAATATAACCCATTGCCAAAGACAGGATCTGATACTGAACACTTTAAATTAAGTGACCATGATAATCTATACATTTTGGTCACACTCCCTGCCTTAAACACTATCAAGCTAAAAACTTAGACCACTTACTGTAAACATATATAGTTAAAACCACACTAAGCAAAAGTAGCTGTAATCTCTTCTACAGAGCTAGATCATGTTTAAATGGGTCCCTGGGCAGGAAAATGTAGCAGAACCCCCCCCCCCCAGCAGAAACTGTGAAACTGTTAACTAATACCATAATAACTTCACTGCAGAATTAGTCATTTGGAAGACTTTAACATAGCAAAGAATCAACAACTGAATAACAGCCTACATTCAGACCTGCAAGCACTAGGATTCTTTCATTTGATATGTACTCCAGCTTACCCAATCTCAAAACAGGAGTCAGTATTACTCCGGACTGAACATTTTCAAAGCAGCCATATAACTACATATTCACTAGATAATTGCCACGTCATCTTGGTGATCACGGTCAAATTTTACAATCTGAAAACAAAGGCACCACTAAGGCAATATCTATAGGAAGCCAAAGGGCACTGCCAGTCAGCAACACACATCAGTAGACTGGAACTGCCTAAACTAGGCCAAAAATACTGACTATGGACTACAAGTAGTCAAATATATAATTTAAAGCTTCTAAATAAATTTTCTTTATTAAGAAATATCAAAAAAAAAACAGTATGTTAGCATGGATTTCCAAAGCAATTCACACTGTCCTGTTTTGCAGAGACATGGCATGAGAAACTTGATGAAATAACTTTACTTCATGATATAACTTTACATAACAAATACTCAGATGTAAGAAATAAATACCTAAAAGTAATCGGTCAAAATAAGAAAGCCTAGTTCTATAATTTGCAATTGAAAAATCTTAATGTTTCTGTTACTTTCTGACCAAGATGAACACGTTTTTAGGAAACAAATCCAACAGTAACCCTTTAAGCTACCAGCATCCAAGTTACAACAAATCATCATCATCTTTTGGCTGTTCCCATTAGGGCTTGCCACAGTGGATCACCTGTTTCCATTTCTTCCTGTACTCTGCATCTTGCTCTGTCACACCAACCACCTGCATGTCCTCTCTTACCACATCCATAAACCTTATCTTAGGCCATTCTCTTTTCCTGTTACCTGGTGGCTTCATCCTTAGCATCTTTTTTCCCAATATACTCAGCATCCCTCCTCAGCACATGTCCAAACCAATGTAATCTTGCCTCTCTGGCTTTGTCTCCAAACCTTCAAACTTGGGCTGACCCTCTAATATACTTATTCCAAATCCTGTCCAACTTCGTCACACCCAGTGCAAATCTTAACATCTTTAACTCTGCCACATCCAGCTCAAACTCCTGCCTTTTTGTCAATGCCACTGTCTCCAACCCATATAACATAGCTGGTCTCACTATCCTCTTGCAGACCTTCCCTTTCACTCTTACAGATACTCGTCTGTCACAAATCACTCCTGACACTCTTCTCCACCCACTCCATCCTGCCTGTACTCTCTTCTTCACCTCTCTTAAACTCATCCACCTTCGCCACCTCTACTCCTTTCATCCTCACCATTCCTCTATCCTCCCTATCATTCACACACATATATTCTGTCTTAGTCCTGCTGACCTTCATTCCTCTTCTCTCTACAGCATATCTCCATCTCTCCAGGGTGTCCTCCACCTGTTCCCTACTCTCACTACAGATCACAATGTCATCTGCAAACATCATAGTCCACGGGAACTCCTGTCTGATCTCGTCTGTCAACCTGTCTATCACCAATGCAAATAAGAAAGGGCTCAGAGCTGATCCTTGATGCAACCCCACCTCCACCTTAAATGCATCCGTCACTCCCACCGCAGACCTCACCGCTGTCACACTACCCTCGTATATATACTGTACCAGTCTTACATACTTCTCTGACACTCCTGACTTCCTCATACAATACCACAACTCCACTCTAGGCACCCTGTCATATGCTTTCTTTAAGTCTACAAAAACACAATGCAACTCCTTCTGACATTCTCTGTACTTCTCCATCAACACTCCGAGAGCAAACATCGCATCTGTAGTGCTCTTTCCTGGCATGAAACCATACTGCTGATCACTAATCATCATGTCCCTTCTTAACCTAGCTTCCACTACTCTTTCCCATAACTTCATGCTGTGACTGATCAATTTAATCCATCTGTAGTTACTACAGCTCTACACATCACCCGTATTCTTAAAAATCGGTACCAAAACATTTTTTCTCCATTCCTCAGGCATCCTTTCACTTTCTAAGATTTCATTAAACAATCTGGTTAAAAACAAATACACATGACAATTAAAATGTAGTCTAACTACATTAAATGGAAATGTAGAAAAACAAAGCCAGGGGATATTCACTAATATTGCAAAATATTATATTTAATGCTTTCATCTCTGTACTATATGGAGATTTAATCAGAATGAGCAAGGCGATGAATTAAGTCATATTTACAGAATCTGTTTACAGAGGTGGGACTAAAAATCATCAATGAAAGTAAAACAATGTTATCCTACAGAAATCCAAAAACATTCCATTTCCTATTCCCTCCAGCACACCATCGTAGTCTCCTCCTATTATATCATTCCTAATATCATTTGTAACAACTTTTCCTCTTACATTATACTGAATATCATCCAGAACAAAAAACTTTCACTTCTTTAAACTAACATACTCCAAGCTATGCTTATATACTGCATTGGTAGCAACCCTTTAACAGAATAAGAACATGCATAGATCCACTGTAACAGCATATGAAATAGCATACCTAGTTAAAATGCCCCTCAACCATCTCAAGTTACAACACATACAACACCCTCAGAGTTACAATCACAAAGTGCCCTGCGGACCAAGTATGAACCAAGTATTTCATTTAAATTATTATGTATAAGGGCCCACATCAATGAGACAACATTGTCTACAGAATCCATACTAAAATGGTCTTCAAGATTTTATTTTTTGTAACATATGACACCTCTTTATCATTTATCTCCAAAAAGACTTCAAAATTTGCCTTTCTTGAGGCTCTGGCCTAACATCTGTGTCCACAGAAAACATTAGAACCATTTCTAGTGATGCTTTAAGTAACTAAGCTGTCAAAATTAAAGTAAAAATAGTAGGAATTATTAATATTTTACTTGTCACTGTGTACATGACTGACTCTGTCATTCCCACAATTAATGAAAATGGGTTTAAGCAATAACAATTTTATGAGTAATCATCTGCAAAAATCTTATGAGTTCATTGTCCATTATACCCTGCACGTTGTAATAACTATTTTAATAAGGAAATTTATGCAAATAATTGCAATAATCTGTAATAAATATTGATAGCCTAATTGCCTAACTTATATAATTAATATTATACTTACAATCAAATGGCAACTGGTGACATGTTTTTTTAATTAATACAAGATTCCTGTTGACTACTGAAAAAAAAAGACTGTTTCTGCATCAAAATATGTGTATATATCAAATAAATCAGTCCAGTTGTTAGAAATCAAAAGATTTGATTTAAGTAATTCAATAACTGTGTGAAAGATTCTTCAGAACCTTGCCAAATGACAACATATATCATCTATAAAACATCAGTTACATCAAACTTTGAAGAAAATGAACAACCAAATGAATATTGTTTTTTTCCATTGACACACAAGAATATTGACAAAGGTGACGGCTACTTCTGTCCCATCACCTCACCTCTGATGTTAATATCTGTTATTAAATATAGAAACAAGGCTATTTAACACAATTCAAATTCATAACATACAAGCAGTTTTTTGTCAATACTTCTTGGGAAAGAATTGCACACTAAATTATCTTTCAACATGACCAAACCAATATCTTGATGTGTGTCTGTTGTGACCAACAGAAATCATTGTTCAAAATATAAATCTGTTATTAACTCTGAAAATGCCAGGAGTCTCTCAAATAGGAAGAAAATGTATAACATGCCACAGTTAGGTGTTTCTGTATAAAATAGCTCGAAGCTCAGTCTTCAAGCCTCTAAGTGAAATAATTGCTGACCTTAGTAGATGTAAACAAGACTTGTGACTCTAAGGAATGTCAAAGAATGTAGGATCCTAGGATTTTAACACAAAAACATTATAAATATCGACAAACAGTTGCCAGTTGACCAAGTCTAGTAATATATCATCAATCACCTTTGCAATATTCAGATTACTTTAAATCCATAGCCAAACAATATAAAATAAATCAAAAGGCATCTATCATTAACTATCAACAATAATAAGGATTATGAATATTCTCATACTGAATTCAATCCTACTACTCCTTTAGCTGATATGAAACAACTATGAAAGCTAAAAAAAAGACAATGTTCCAATTCATATTCTCCCACTAGCATACCTAAATAAATTCATGCCATTTATTTGTTCATTAATTTTGTCTGCACTTTTTGCAATCATTGTCTATTGATCACCAGCCCCCTCTATAGGCTAATTGGCCCATTTGTTCCCCATCATGGGCCATCATTCAGATAGCTATAAGGGCATTTCATCTTTATCCCACCTCCAAGAGAGATGAGTAGGCCACCCTCCTTCACAACTGCTCTTCCTCTTCCCTGATTGGCTCTTCCAGTATCAGGAATACTACTTGAATCCCAGTCAGCTGGGAAGCATTTTTGAATCTTTCCTCTGTGCCAAAGAGCCAGGCTAACTCATGCCATTTATTGCACCACAATTGAGAATAGTAACAAATGGGAGCCTACAAGAAGGAAGCAAATCTAACTATTTAAAAGTAGAGAACCACAAAAAGTAAAAACCTACATGCCAGTCAGCATCCTAAGTCTCCTGTCATAGATACTGGAAAGTACAATCCATAAGCAATTGTCCTACTATATAGCCCAGCATAATCACCTCACATCAGACCAAAATGGTTTCTAATCATGCCAAAGCACCCAAATTTCACTTTGAAAGCTACTACTGTGTGTATGTATATATATATATATATATATATATATATATATATATATATATATATATATATATATATACACACATGGAGACAAAGTTTTTCCCACAGGTGTCAAATTCTTGGAGTTCTCTAAAGCATTTGGTTATCCCATGGTATAGTAGGTACTTATTAACATGTCACTGGGCCACTTTATTCAGACTTATCAAGCCCATCATTGAGTATAATGCCACCTTTAGCATGTACCTGACCAGACATATGTAACTGTTAGAGCATGTGCAATGGTTCCTTACTAGGAGAATCCATGGTATAGAAACATTGTCCTATCTCTATACTCAGTCTCATACAGGTTACTGAGAGTCAGTCTATGCCTGGCATAGAAGGCATCCTCTGATTCAGCTCTGATGGATCTATTGCACATCCACAAAATGAACAGCATCAGAACCACTAGATCTAATGATTTAAATGTTGATTGTGACTTAAATAAGACATGTTGGCAGGACAGATATGTGTCTCAGAGGATCCTCTTGTTCTTGAACAGGCTCCTCATCAATGTGAAGCAGACCCCATCCCTATCTGTAAATAAATGTAACCTTTACCAATGGATTGGAAATTGGAAATTCACCACGGGTCTGCCCCCATGTCTCTGAGAGAGGCAGACAGTAATGCCCAAACTAGCATACTCCACATACATAAATTCTAGAAACTTCTAAACATACCCCTCCTAAATAATTTCCATGATACATAGGGACATAACAAGTTGGGTTGCATAGCTAGGCTTATAAAGGCCCTGGTGTGCGTTAGCCTAGTATATACCTATGAACCTATGGAGGTGGTAAGGCAAAACTCAACATTATACAACTTCAAAACAAATCCTACAGGATTCAGTTTCTGAACCTTTACTTTTTTATAATATTTACAAATCACATGCATGTTTGTACTAATGTGTTTCAATATATGTAGTGTGCAAATGAATCTTTATTCAAACTTAGGTAGGAACAACTTCCAAAACTCAAGCCAGAAATGTCAATATCTCTCACCAGAGTCATAGGCTTGTTGCAAGAAAGTAATTTAGTCCACAATGAAAATAAAACTAGAATGTTGCTATTCAGAAAAGAAAAATCACAAGTCACAAAGAGTTTAACCTGCTGCATGAATTTTCAAGGTTTAAGTGCATCTATTGAATTGGTTTTACACTAGAAATATGTTGGTGTTGTCATTTATAACAACCTTCCTTTTGAGGAATATGCATAATGTATCATAAAAATGAAAAACTTGG
The DNA here is from genome assembly GCF_019279795.1 of Protopterus annectens. Classification (NCBI taxonomy): domain Eukaryota; kingdom Metazoa; phylum Chordata; order Ceratodontiformes; family Protopteridae; genus Protopterus; species Protopterus annectens. The sequence goes on from NC_056731.1 coordinate 64,242,578, forward strand.
AGCCATCTGTAGAGTAAGAAGTCCATGTTCTCTGCAAAATTCAAAGCAAAAACTTCACTCTTACTACAATTTTTAAAGGAATTATAGTTATAAGTAATCCTGAAATAAGTGTACTCACTAAGATAAAAAGTGTCCACAACAGTACCAAGAAACTTGCTGCATACTAGCCATTCCACGTCTACCACTGAAAGGTATTAAATATCATGAAATGGACATATCCTAAGAACAGATTCAAATACATCCACCTTAACATTATTCATAAATGTCTCCTTGTTAAATCACAACCACATCTTGCTACTGTGCTGTCTTGCCATGTGCTTAAAGCAGAGTTTTGATCCTCCAATAACTACATCAACAGATTAACAAAGCAAACACCAATGTCAGAAGACAGACTACCCATAAATGTATCTAGAAATCCATTGGAATCAATTATAATGGCATATGGCTAATATTCCTGCATTCATAGATTTATAGTTTCATAGGTGTTACTAGGCATGCGGATAAAAGTGACTTGGCAAATGAAGGCTAAGTGAACTCATTAAAATAGCCATTCAAAAAGACAATCACTAATAATCACTATGGTGATGTAAAATTAACAATCTGGGGGACCTTTCCCTGTAGTTGTTGTTGTTGTAGTTGCCATATAGTTGTTAGGGAGCCTCACAAAATAAATAATGAGAAATATGAACAGTATGTGAAGTCACACAGATTTTTTTCATGCGACTCAATGAAAGTTATGTATGCAATACAGTTCCCAAGTACTTTAGTATATATTGTTCAAACTTGAAGAAAATTTAAATAGACTATTAGAGATATAAAATGCAATAAAGAAAGTAGTTAGTAGCTATGCATTTTTTGAAACATCATAACAGTAAAAGTAGTTTGTTGAAGGCTACTATACAGCAGCAATTGACTTTAAATGCGCTGGAAGTTCAGACTACTAGGGATTATCTCCTTTATAAGGGCACATCATTTATTTTAAAATTTAATACACTGCAAACATATGATTTAAATAGTCATTGCACTAAGTTGGAAGAATGTACTATAGTATTCATGTATATTTTATTGTGTGTGTGTCTTTAAAATATTGTCTTAATTGAATGGTTTTATTTTATTAGTCTATTCTTAATTGTTTTTAAATTAATCTGATTTTTAATATACAAATATTGCATGTTTTTTATTTTATTCTCTTTGAATGTATTCACTGAGGTGCTAAGAATATGCTTTACTAAAATTATTTTAGTACTTGAACTTTTGTTATTTTATTATTTTAATTGCTATTAGCCATTTTTAAGGGTGAGAGATAGTTTCTGATGTCAACTTACCCATGAGGTAAAAGGAGGGAAGTGGTCCAGTTCACTGTTTAGCTGACACTTACAGAGGTGTAAGTTTATGCCTGCAGGTGTACAGCCTGGTGTGCTTAGCTGACACCTAGAGAAGTGTAGGTTTATGCCTGGAAGTGTACAGCCTGGTGTGCTTAGCTGACAACAAGAGAGGTGTAGGTTTATGCCTGGAGGTGTATGGCCTGGCATTATTACATGCTGCATTGATAGGGAGCTGGCACTTGTGGGCATACTTATGCATCATCTTGGTAGGGTGATAGGTGTTGGGGACTCTGAATGATCACAGATGGCTTGGCCCAACCAGAGGACTCTGAAATGAATGAGCCGATGGGACTCTTACCCACAAAAAAAGGGATGTAGGGCTCTCACAATAGTCTGTGAACATATGGATAAGGTTCTTAACCCTAGTGGAAAGATTAATGGGTTAACCAGGTGGTAAGGAAGTAAGCTCAAGTTTATGGGGTTGGGGGGAGGGGTCTGAATATTTGTAACTTGGGATATAGACGTGTATAGGTGAAGATGCGTTACCTCTGGCTTCAACCACAATCAATTCTCGCCTTCATGAGAATAATATTCACTAATCAGCATTAATGTATGTATTGCTGCTACATCATTCCATGGATAGCAGCAGCTAAGTCTAACTCACTGTAAATTTTAAACACCCCACAGAAAAAAATTATATATATATATATATATATATATATATATATATATATATATATATAAACATTTTGTGGTTGAATGCAACAGTAAAAAAAAGTCCAACGCCTTTTTAATTATTAACCTTAGAAATTAATAAGGTTAACTTTTCCAGCTATCTATACATACATCATCAGTTATAAACTTTGGAGTCATAAATTCATTGTACCTGCTGTGCACAGTTTTCCTGAATGATGCACACTTGTAAAAGTTTTCCATCTCAGGAAAGCTTTAAATCACATCACCTTCTAAGAGGCACTGCCAATTAATTATTAAAATCAAAACTAGAGTTCATCTGAATACAACCAATTAAAGAGGAATTGGAAGCAAATAAGTTACCCAAAAGGTAACCAGTAAATAGTTTGAGAAGGTCACCATTGAACTGCGTATATTCTGAACTGTGCTGACAGATTAAAGCTTGATCTGAAGTTAACTTAGGCTTTTACTGCTTCGCCTGCAAAAGCTGTAAGTATGCCAGTGGAAATGGTGGTTAATAATTGTTTCCATATGTATTTTTTAACACTCAGTACATATGGAAAGAAAGTAATCATTGCTTGACTATGACTTTATCTCAACAGTGGAGACATGTGAGGCAAAGGTTGCACCACAGGCCAAAGCAAGGCCTCACAGAATAGCCTGTAAAAATACATCTCTATCTCCTTTCTAAACTGACTCTTAAAAGCTACTTATGCACACATCTGACTTTAGGTATCAGTGAACTAGGTGGCTGCCTATGTTGCAGTTTGGCTAGAAATGCTTTTCTGTTCAAAGTAGCCATGGCTGTGATGCACTATATGTAGGTACTACATACATGACCACTTAATTTCTAAGCTTTCTACTCTGCCTGAGCCACAATCTAGACAATGAATTACATTACATGATCCATTTTCTAGATCAAAGATGGAATGGCAAGGAGCAGAAAGGCCACATATTTTAGTGGTGAAGTGGATATGATTGTCATTGTGAAAATAAGGGTATGAATCTAAAGACTTTGAGGGTCTGATAAGGAATATTTGTTGAGGTGCATCTCATGTAAGATGGTCTGGATTCTAGTAGGCATGAGGAATGAATGGTTTCACAGAACTAATTTGTATTTCTGCATCTTAAGTCTACAAAATTACCAATGTGGCTTTATTTGTTAAATATGTACCAAGTGGCTGTGTCTAGATGAAAATATTTGACCCTGCTGTTGTTTGCTCATGCTAAGAAGTCATTATTTTGGCTTTGCAGAACTGAAGTGTGTTTAAGAGGAGCAAGTTTGAATATTTTATTCTGGTTGCTTTTTACGTAAAACAGAGGTGAAATACATTGCTGTGGTCATTATTCTTTTAATACATCAAAGTAGCTACAAGTGCTGGGTATGAAGGATGCTTATGAATGAAAGTGATAGTTGTTTTTCAGGTTGAACAGTCATTAATCTGGTTTTGTCTGAAGTAAGATGGGATAATTTACTTTGGCCAGTGTGTGAAAACTAACTTGAAATATGTTACTGTGCCCATTTTACTAAAATCAGACAATGAAGGTATACAAATGCAAAATTAATTCATTAACATCTTTATGGTGTGGAATGTCACACCCCTAGTAACCTACCCACATCACTGCATCCCAAAGCATTTTCAGCAAAATTAACTTAAAAAAAAAACAAATGCAAATACTTTGTAAATAATAGAAGGTATTAAAACTGTACACATAGCAATGTTATAATAGGAAGTACTGCTTACAGTGATATTAGTAAGTGCATTTTTAGCCCTCCCATAAATACTATAGTATATTATAATGCACACAAACCCAGAATTAGATTTTTTCTAAACGTTCACAAAGAAATTTCTATATCTTGGAAACTGTGCAGTCTAGACATATATTGTTAGTATACTTTTGTTAACCAAACACAAGCTTTCACATGACAGCAAGAAACCCCTATCTGAGGAAATATGAAAACACATGCTCGATTTTATAATTAATGAAATCATTAACATGGAATACCTCTCAACATGTACAACTTACAGTACAAATTTCAATGACAGTTTTCTTCAGCAAAAGCCAAGGTTTCACCAGATGCCAAGCAATAGTTTGTAAGTCATTTGTTTTTGAAGTATGAAGTACATGTGAAAATATTCCTTATGTTCAGAACTATTAACAAAAAAGAGGCAATATCTCCAGTATAGTGTGATATAAATGGGCATTTACAGTGAATTGTCCTGTGTCACATACTCCTAAATAGCATGTATGTCTCTCAGTTACAAAAATATGAACATCTATATGATGCCAAAAATAAGTGTTAAACAGTAATTAATTTTCTACTACAGGATATCTTAGATTAACAGTCTTACTGTAAATTTTGTTAATATCTATGAGCCCTTTCTAATACTGCCTATTATTAGGTAGTTCATAGATTAATAAATTAGTACTAAGCTAACTGCGCTTGCGAGCCATTTTAAGCCTAGCCGATTACCCCTTGTGAGATTCAAACCCTGCACCTTGTGCTTGTAAGGCAAACACATTAACCATTAGGCCACCCTCCCAACCCACTAAGTCACTTAGTCAAATAAGCCAGACCCAAAAGGTCGAGATGCCATAAGGAGGTATGGGTGTTAAATGGAAGTATACAAAAATGCTGTTGGATTGAATGAAATAATTGTTGGGCACTGGGCTCAAATGTCTGTCTCTGCTGTCATAATCAGGTTAAGCAGTAATTAATTTGGCTTTGGAGGACTAATGTGCATTTGCATTAATCAAGTTAGAATATTCCACTGTAGTCATTTTTTTAAACTGTAACCAGATATCTGAGGTGTACATAATGAATAAATTGATTGTATTTAATAAGAATACAGGGCATCTAAGGATAAAAGTTACTTAGCCTTGCTGTTGTTTGATCATAAGTAAACAAGCACTGATCTTGCATGGAAGGAGCAGTGTCATGGAACATATTACATTTGCTGAAACTGGAGTAAAAGAATCATTAGTATGTCTTAAGCATCCATATTTATGTATGTCAGGGTTTTGCAGTATATCTATTAATGGTATCCTTTCCTTCACTTCTCATCACAGTCAGATGTCAGCAGTATGCAAAAGTTGGTATCTCTGATGTTCTGAGCAGGGCATGTGTTTTTTGAAAATTGTAATAGCTATGTAAACAATCGAGAGGATAATGTTAATTATAGAGAAAGTGCATCTTGCGATAGCAATGATTCTTTGTTAAATTTATCAGTGTATGATTTTGATGACGTTATGGAAGTTGGTGATAGCTTGAATGAAGACTTTGATGTGTGGGCTAGTTTCATAACTAGATATGGAAAACTTTCAGTATTGCGGGTGCCTTACACATGCCAATTTTACCCTCCCAAACTTTCACCTGGTATTTGTTTATTTGAAATAATTTTATGCAAATGGCTATAGAGGTAGAATACAATAAAGTAAAGATGGTTAATAGAGAATTTAAGTTAAGTAAGAAAGAATGGGATGCATTACAAAATTTGCGGAATAATAAAGATTATGCGTATACTCAAGCTGATAAGGAAGGTAACTGGGTTATACTCTCCAGGGAGCAATATAATATGATGGCTGATAACTTGCTTAAGGACCCTAATGTGTATGATGTACTACCCCACAATCCCACAAGTGAATTTAATTCACAACTGTTAGAACTACTTAAGAAAGGGGAAAGATTAGGTTTCCTCTCTGCATCAGATATTAGGAGGCTGCATATTAAGAATCTGAAAGATGCAAAGTTTGTGGTTATACCTAAGATACATAAAAATCTTAGAAACCACCCAGGTAGACCAATCATATCAGGAAATAGAGCATATTTACAAAATGTGGGCATTTTTCTTGATTTCCAGTTTAAAGGATGCCAGACTAGGATTAAGTCACATATTAGAAATGGAAAAGAGCTCTCAGATTTGATTGGAGGTATGGAATGGAGGGAGGATTATTACTGGGCAAGCACTGATGTCAAATCGTTGTACACTAGTATTAAGAACAAGTGGGGAATGGAAGTGGTCAGAAATATGTTAGGTGAAGGTCCACACACAGATTTTCTGATTTATTTGTTAGAATTTTCATTGACACATAATAGTTTTAGGTATGAGAACAAATGCTATATACAAAAAGAGGGTACAACTATGTGGGCATCTTATGCCCCTACGTATGTTATTATTTTCATTAATTATTTTGAAAATGCTTCATTTATAACATGTTTTTTGGGCAAAAATAATCATGCACAAAAGGTCCATAGATGATTTAATTTTTATAGTTAGGGGAGAGATGAGAGAATTTTTGGAATTTATGACACATTTGCAAAGGAATCATTTTGGACTTGAGTTCACCTTTCAAAAACACAGGGAGCCCATGCAATATCTAGATTTGGAATGTTTCATTGGGGAGAATAATAGAGTACCTTACAGGCCATTTATTAAAGAAACGGCAGTAAATCATTTTTAATGGTTAGTAGTATGCATGCCCCTCATCTTTTACCATCTTTACCTTATAGAGAATACTGGTGTATTTCCAACAATATATAAAAAAAAATCAAAATTGGAGGAAGAGTTTTCCAAGGTAAGTTCTAAATTAACTAGCAGAAGATATTCTGAAAATATTTTGAATAAAGGTAAAATACAAGTAAGCAATAAGTTTAGGGGATTTGGCATGACACCTATGATCAGGAACTATAGGGGGTCTGACAGACATGACACTAGTGTAAGAACAGGGGATGATTTGGAAAGGTTGTTTTTTGTTAACAGATACTCACCCTTCTCAGATTTATTAGGAAAGTTAATGGACAGATTTTGGCCAATTATTAGCAATGAAAACAGCCTGTTTCCGGAAAGGGTTACTTTCTCATACAGCAGATTTTCAAACTTAAAGGAACTTCTTAATATGAGGAAGTTAAGGCCAGTAGGTACCCAGAAGTGTAGTTTCCCTTGTAGTAGATGAGGTTTGTAAAAAGATTAGAAATCTTGATGGGGTGAATATCAATGGAACAGGGCCCATGATAAGTTCCAGTGCAATTCCTGTGGAGTGGTTTATATTTTTGGGTGTGACTGTGTGCCAAACATTTGGTACATAGGACAGACTAGAAGAGCGGTGAAAAAACGCATTATGGAACACTTGGGCGACATTAGGAATAGGACAATGGATAGTCCAGTGGCAAATAATTTTTTGCAATATTCATGGTAATGCTGACACCAGTTTTTTTTTAGTGTGTTAGCCAAACCCCATTTTTGCCAAGGAGAGGAATTGTTTAGCAAATTACTCTCTCTGGAGACTAAATTGATTATTAATTTTGGTACCCACTATCCTAAGGGGTTATATCAGGAAGTGAATTTTAATGTTATATAATATTAACTATTGTTTTTAAACAATAATGTATTGAATATATACTTATATTTCTGGATGTGTAGTCATTCTGTTTTGTCATTTGGCACTGTATTCTCTCACTAGGCTCTTTACTCTAATTGTACTTGATTGACTTTAGTTTAATTGATTGCAATTGAGAATTTATATAAAAGGAAGCCATGTTGTGTGATTATTATTCCTTTGAAGGTGTAAGCCAAGCGGATGTACCAGTAAAATGTTTTCATTTACTCCCCTCTATTCTTAGTTTTTTCTTGTTCAGGTTGTGTGTGAACTCAACTGATCACTGGCATAGTGGTATATTGAATAGCTTTACCATCTCTTGGTGTGGGCTGCTTGCTTGAATTCATAACTGTGGTTCTGTGTAGAGTCTGCATGTACTTCCTATATTTATGTGGGTTTTTGCCCAGGTAATCTGCTTTTCCAACACCCAAGAAATGTGTTGTAGATGAGTTTGTGTTTCTCCAATTTACTTGTAAGTAAACATGCACATGTGTGTGCAAGAATGTGCACATCCTATGATAAACCTGACTTCTCAGGGGTCATGACAATGCTGAATATAAAGAAATTACTGATTTTATCTGTGGACATGCACAACACTGGGAAGTCACATACATAACTCTTCTGATTAGCAGTCAAAAAAGAACATTTAAAGAACAATTATCTTTCAAAAATAAGGCATAAAATGTATTACAGTACATGCAGACTCTCAGATCTTTTGCAGCACAGTTGTATAAAAGTGATTTTAACACATCCCCAACATCTGCAGTAGCCCCACCAATTCTAAAAGCAACCTTGCACAAAGGTATACACATAATGTTGGAATAGCTTGTTCAGGGGCTGAAGAGAATGTAATCATTGATTCTTTGCCTTTCTTCACAAGCAAACCTCAGAGGTGTACACAGAAGGTTCCTGTAGTTTGCTTGAGGGATGTAAATGTTCTAGTCATTATTTCATTAACTTTCTTCAAAATCAAACCTAATAGATGTGCACAGAAAGTCATTACAGATTTTTTGAGAGTGTAAGGTTAAATTAAACTAATTATTATTATTTTCATGTACAAAGTAACATTCATCTGTCTTTCTGAAATGGATTGTGTACTTTTTTTTTTGTTAACTGTAATTGCAAGTCAGGCCGACAAAGTTATTGTGCAATGTGCTTAAAGTATCCTTGAATAATTCTCATACTTAAGGAACATGTCAACAAAGCAGCCCACAACAGACAGAATGATTGCACTAGTGGATTATATATATATATATATGTATATATATATATATATATATATATATATATATATATATATATATATATATATATATATATATATATATATATATATATATATATATATATATATATATACATATATATGCAGTGAACATTTTGCATACTTCTTGGAAAATCTAATATGTCACAATTATACCTTGACTGGTAACAAGAAATGAACACGGTCACTCCTTTGTTATGGTGGGCTAGCTTGACCAGTCATATCTGATTTGTCTTATAATGTAAATATTTGTAAATATAACATAACGTCATCTCAGCTTAACATACTGTAAAAGGCACTGTGTTCTTGCTTTTAAAGAGATTATACCATGTTGTCTCCTGTAATAGCTATGTAACTATAAATTCAACCTGGAAAACATCTTATACACAATAAACGGACAATGCATCTGAATGCTTTAAACTGTTGCTCCCATTTGTGCATAAGTAATTTCTGACAGAGCCGCGGACATTGTGATAACTATATTTTTCCTCACAATTAAATCTCTGAGGCATGCAAAGAAAGCCTCTATAACTTGTCTAGGGTCAGTTTACCATTAATAAGCAACAAGCTGGATACAATACATTACTGTGATCATTGTTTTCCTTCACAATGAAACAGCAGATATGTGTGCAGGTGGCTAATCTTTTTGGGGGGTTGGGGTAAGAAGGCATGTTGCATATATACATCTAACACTGGAAATGCATAACTGTGTGTGTGTGTATATATATATATATATATATATATATATATATATATATATACATTTAACAGCAACAGTTTGAAATACATTACTCTGACCATTTGTTCTTTCCTTTCATAACCTGCCTGACATCAAACAGATACATAGAAGGTGTTTGCCCATTGAGACAATGGTGAAAAGCCATAATGCATATATGTATACAGCACAAAGTTGAAATATATGTCTTTATCCATTTGCTCTTTCACTTTCATTTCAGTATAACAGAAGAGAGGTACACAGATGGTCACTAGGATTTTGGGGAAGGTAAGAATCCAATCACTATTTCCAGATATGATTTATTTCATAACCTTGCAAACATTTGCCTCAGTTTGTTTGGAGCTGTTATTTTGTCAGATTTGATCATTAAGCCTCGGATGCAACTTGCTATTACAGCTGTTATTGTAGCATAATAATATCATCCTTTTTAAGTAGCAAGGGACATTTTGTCATACAACATTGTCATAAAATGTCACAACAAAATACTTCACTGAAATACAAGCTGTTTTTTTTCTCTAAATTTTTAAAATGAAAGATAAGAATAAAGTAGTTTTAATGAATGCATGCACTCAACCATTGCCTTATTTAGAAAGTGAAACAATATTGCGATATTTACAAAGGCCTGTGTGGGAGCTGTGTTTTACCACTAGCTAAATTAATAGAGCTTGAGAAAAAAATTAACATAGAAAGAGAAAGAGAGAAAGTAGTTTTAAAGATCTGGATGGTGATTTATAAAATAATAACATTTTTCCTGTATGACAAAATTAGAAAGCAAGAAATGTGTATTGAATGTGTTAACTCATATGAAGGGTGACAGGCTCCTTATTGAGTATATTTTCAAGAGAGAGAACGTAAAATGATTTTTATGTCCCTAAAATACCACGAGATTCTGATAAATTCTGACACTTTGCACTTCATGAGCTTTAACTATTTTACCTCATAAAATAGACTATCTTGCAAAATGAATGCTGTTCTTACACAAGACATAAAAAACACTATAAAAGACTAAGAATCACATGGCGCACAACAGCAACAATAATAACTTCAAACTCAATGGCTAAAACTGAGATTTGATCTGTGACTGACTTCCTTAATTACACATGGGAGATGTAGTAGTACTGATACTGTAAAAAAAAAAATCAATACTTCTTAGGAAATGTAAACAAATATCCGCTATTTACATTCCTGATATAAGCAGCATATATGATGCCATGTAACTATTTTCTGGTTTTAACACAGCCAACTCAAGGGGGGGGGGGGGGCATGTGCATCATTTCCCATTTTACAAATCACTATGAAATTTCAATAACTACCAACCGTCACAGGTTAAAATAGAGATGCCTACTTGTAATAGCCTGGCTAATGCATTTCAAAACATGCATGACATAATCCACTCCGTAGAATCTTTTCACTACAGTCTTGTTGCCTCACCACCAAATGTACTGTGCAAGTAAGAACTGATATTGTAATCTAAAAAATGTTTTCTATAACTGACATTCAGCTCCTTGCATGTATCTGACATTCTAGACTGAGTGACACACACATTTTTAAAACTCCACCTTGGATTAAACATCTCAGTTTTAGTAGAGGACAGTGACATGGAACGTCAAGGTTCATTCTCAGTTTTTTGAATTATCTAAAGCCATCAAATGTTGATCCAAAAGTATTTACACAGACTGATGAAATTCGAAGTATAAGTTACAAGAAAAAAATGGCATAAAAACGTGATGTTTTAGTTCAAAGTTTCAGGTCTGAGGGAATAAAACTGCAGATGCTATCATGGCTTTAAAAATATAGCTGCATATCATTAACTTGAATAAGGTATTTATTTAAAACCTCTAATCGCCATCAGAGCTAATCAAACTGAAAAAGTAATGCATTCACCAAATTAAATCTAATAAGAAAAAAGGAAGAAAAATCATGAAACAGCATGAAATATTCTGAAGTGCAATTATTCCAAATGAAAGACATTTTATTGTCCTAGTATTTGGTATATCCTGAATGATGAGAGGGCTAGTAATCATAATGTAGTTAATAGTAACCACAACAATTCCTGTCAATACAACTACCAGGTGCAGGCCCTTGACAGGAAGGGAAACAGTGTAATGGAGGAAAACATTTAAATAGGCTGCTCTTTAACTTTTACTAGAAGTGGTGTCAATTTTCTATTGCAGCCATCACATATTCAAACTTAATTAAGCATATTTAAATACAGCTTAACGCTGATAGACCATTCAGGCCTGCATGTTTCACTGCATCCAATTTCATAATTCAAAACAGCTCCATTCTTTCCACTACATTAATTTATACTTTCATATTGCAAACTCTAAATGAATTTTACCCCCATGAACTTCAACTGCTTCAACTTCAAACTGTAGTAAGATGATATCTACAAACATATTTTACTTCCTGTTTTGCTTGGAAAGTGGACTTAAATTTTCAGCCTTCAATATGAGATCATTCTAAGGTTTGGTAGTTGGTGCAAAGGAATAAGAAGCTGCTAACAAACTGCTTCATGTGGTCCAGTGTTTAATTCCCTCAGCTTCCATTGCATAACTGTGTGAATATGAACAAGTCACCTAACTATATATATATATATATATATATATATATATATATATATATATGGTTCTACCTGAGTTAGTCGACACGCCAGAACACCGACAAGCGAATCGCAAGCCCCAGAAGATCAACAATTCAGAAGACTGACGCAACGGATGAAAACACCGACGCCGAGGATGCCGACATGGGAAAAGGCTGTATAAGTATGCGGTAGTGACAGACGTTAGGGTGCGAGTAAGGTAAGTGTAGATATTGACGGTCTGTGGGGATAGGGGTGGGTTAAGTGAGTTAGGGTCAGTGCGCGGGTTAGGTAAATGTGTGGTAGTGATTGTGTTTGGGTTAGGGGCGGGTTAAGTGAGTTAGGGTTAGGGAGCGGGTCAGGTAAGTGTGCGGTAGTGATTGTGTTTGGGTTAGGGGCGGGTTAAGTGAGTTAGGGTTAGGGAGCGGGTCAGGTAAGTGTGCGGTAGTGATAGTGTTTGGGTTAGGGGCGGGTTAAGTGAGTTAGGGTTAGGGAGCGGGTCAGGTAAGTGTACGGTAGTGATTGTGTTTGGGTTAGGGGTGGGTTAAGTGAGTTAGGGTTAGGGAGCGGGTCAGGTAAGTGTGCGGTAGTGATTGTGTTTGGGTTAGGGGCGGTTTAAGTGAGTTAGGGTTAGGGCGCGGGTTAGCTGAGTATGCGATAGTGACAGACCTTAGGGTTAGGGTTTGGGTTAGGGTTGTAGATAGTTGTGTATGTGAGGTTTAGTGTGGGTTTGTGGGGATTTTGGTGTGCTTGTGTTGTGTGTGTGGTTTTTGGACAGGGAATATGTTTTGTTTGTTGATTGTTGTGATTGTGGTGTGCGCAGTGTATGAGGTTTCGTGTTTGTGTACCGTCGGTTATTTCGTTGTCGGGCATGTGGGGTTTTGTGTTTTTGCACTGTCGGTTATGTGGTTTTGGTGATTGCGTTGTCGGTGTTCTGGGGTTTCGATTATGTCAGGTAGAACCACATATATATATATATATATATATATATATATATATATATATATATATATATATATATATATATATATATATATATATATATATATATATATATATATATATATATATATATATATCTATATATATATATATATATATATATATATATATATATATAATTTACACACACATATATATGGGGTACACCTGATTTTAATAAAATTACCCATAAAGAACTGTAAAATATCAACCACATATGGTCATAAACAAGGAAGTCAACATCGCTCTATGCACACACTGAGAAACAGCTTTGGCACATGAAATTTTTAGACTTGAAAAAATAAAAAAATTGAAGTAAAACATTGTTTTTAGAGGGGGAAAGCCCCCATACACCCTCTGCTAATTATATATACTAACTCCAAGATCACACAGTCTCCAGGGGAAAGGCAATATTCCACTACCCAAGCTGTGTGTGTGTGTGTGTGTGTGTGTGTGTGTGTGTGTGTGTGTGTGTGTGTGTGTGTGTGTGTGTGTGTAGTATATCTATATATATATATATATATATATATATATATATATATATATATAAAATCATTGTCCTGTTTTAAAGATGTTCTTTAAGGAGGAGTACCTCCCAATGTGGGTAACTGTATCTCACATTCCTGCTCCTAATATATATGCTAACACCAAGATTACAATAGCTTGGAGAATGGGGACTTCTACAAGACAAGGAAATCTTGAACATAGAGTACATAATTCCCCTTTTTTGCTCATTCAGTCTCACTATGGTGGAGCTCAAATTTACGAGTCTTAGAATTTAAAATTGCGATCTACATCTCACTCACTCTCTTTCTGTACAGACACATACACACACACACACACACACACACATACGCAGATATATACAGAGAGACAGAGAGATGTAAACATACATATTATGTACTGCTACTTTCAGACTATAGGTTTTATAATATATTTCACTGACTGATTACCGTATTTAACCAATATGCCTAATGTACTAAGAATGCTGGCCTGGAAATCCTTCTTTTTGTACTTTTTTATTGTTTGTAAGGATCTTCTCCTGTTTTGTATGATTATGGTGCTCATGTGACACTTTTATATGTTTAAATGACTATGCAATGCACTTATGGCAAATGAAAAGTAATAAATAAGTTCATAGGTGTTTACTAGGCTAATGATCACAAGGGCGTTTTTAAGCCAAGCCATGTATCACAAATCTCTGACAAGTTCTGATACCCTTGATAAGTGTAAGCAGGTGGTTGGGAGATGAACCATTTACAGGTTACATGTTTGCATCAGAGACATAGGTGCCAAACCAGGGATGAATTTTCAGTTTCCCATCCAATTGTCCAAGTTGCACTTGAATTGGGTTAGGGAGGAATTCTGCTTCACGTGGATGGGGAGCCTGTCCATACATGCAGTAGTCCCTGGGATACATACCTATCTTTCCAGCAGGACCTATTTACATCACAGGCAAGTTTTAAGTCTTTAGAATGGGTAATTCTGGTGCTATTTGTTTTGTGGATATGCAGGAGGTCCATTAGAGTGGGGTCTGACAATGCCTGTAAGCCAGGCATAGATCTCCCCTCAAAAGCCTGTAAGAGACAGAATACAGGGATAGGGCATTGAGGTGGTCTGCATAGGACATTTTACTTATGCCCTGTATTCTTTTAGTGAGGAACCTCTGTGGACGTTCCAACTGTTGGATATGCCTGGTTAGGTGCATACCAAAGGGGGCATTGCACTCAATGATAGGCCTGATGAATGCCGAATACAGTGGGACAATGACTTCATTGGACTTAGATACCATACCTTTGTTTATAAGTCATGCAACATAAAATGATTTCCTCACCACTATATACACGTGATTGTCAAAGGCTAGATTACTGTCCATGTGTGTCCCGAAGTCCCTGACTACTGGGTCAACTCTAAGGGTTAATGCACTGTTAATGCATGGAATGCTATTTATTAAACACTAATGGACATTTTCAGTTTGTTTCAAGTAATATTGAGAGTGTGGCAGGTTTATGTCTATTCATTACTCCGCAGCACGACCATAACAAAGTTTAAGATTGTTTGTGCACAAAATGTACTTGCACATAAGCTAAACTTCAAAAAATGCAAGGTCTAAATTAATGTAAAATATAATAATACCAAACTGAATTGCATAAGTGATGAAACACAAGTGATGGAATTTTATTTGTAAAATGCTCATTAAATAGTAAGAAGTGCCTAAAACTGTTCATTGTGTGAAATTATGAAGCTTATATATATATTTGTTAGCCAGGTAAATAACTAGGAACAAGCCGCTTTTCAAGGCAGACCCAAGAGTACCATCTTGGTTGAGGATTTGCCTGAAGTCATACAGTAGGCAAAAGGAAATTGAGAAAATCAAATTCTTGACTACAGGATGAAACTTGTTACCAGCTCACAGCCTTCATCTTCTGCATTAAACTGTCAGACCAAGACAGTCCTCCTGACAAAAGCATTACTCAGTGATCTAGTTTGGCATCTCTCATTACCATACTCTGAACAGTAAACAGTATATGAGACACAGATGGCAGAATTCTTACTACCTGGTCTTAATACAGGTGCACCTTTGAATTTTAGGGTGTGTGCAATTTTCTCTCTCTTTCAGTATTACCTTACAATAAATATATATATTTGTGATATAATGCTTAAAAGCACAGCCCACCACCAAACGTGCCATGTAGCCATCTTGCATGGCCACCCAAAATTAAACAGCATAGCTCTCAGCTGTAATCATGCAGTAATGTCAAAAAGTAAAAGTTATTCAAAGAAACTTGAGTCTGTGTGTGTGTATGTGTCTTTGTGTGTTTGTGTGCATGACTGAAGTTAGGGGAGCCAGAAGCCCTCTGCATGAAGATAATGTAGCCAGTATTCCAAATTTCTTCACAAATGATAGACCCGTTTCATGTAACAGCAAAAATATTTTTTCCCTTCAAAGGTCCATTTTCAGTTTGTTTTGATTTATTTTTCACACATTAGTTTTGTTGGTGGTCTATTTATTCAGATATTACTTTGGCCTTTATGGCTTTGCTTAGAGTCATATAATTCCCAAAATTGTTTCTCGATCTGATACCCACCTGGAGAAAGAACAGAACAAATATACTTATTTTATATTAATTTTGCTCTGTGAGTCTAGTTTTTTTTGTTTGTTTCTTCCTGCTAAAAAGAAAAGAGTATTTTAATTTTGTGGAAGTAATGCAGTGTTTTTTTTTTAATTTAAATAGGTGTGGTTTAAAGTAACATAACAGAAGCCTAAAAATGAATATTGTGTCAAAAGTCTGAAAAAAGACATTTACAATCATTACATATGAAATCTTGGAGAAAGCCACAGTCTAAATCGAACACAATCTAATGTGTCCAGAGCTGGTGCTAATTAAATGCATAACATGGATGATATCTCATCTGGAATGTTTAGGTTTATAAGGTATAACAGTGTATGCAAACTCTACCCAAGCAAGTTCAAAGCCACATGTCTCCCTGCTTTCAATATACAGTACATAATTTAAAATTTTTGAAAAAAAAAGTGTTCAAAAGCTTCCTCATATTTTACTTCCAGTGAATTGCTTCCTATCATGTAGAAAGGGATTTACAGAGAAAGATATTCTATTTTAATTCCACAACTGCAAGGTTCAAAATCTAATTTCGCACTATTTGGTAGGATATTATCCTCGATGTGTTTTCTATCAATCTCTTCATTATCTAAATAATTCTTGGAAATAAAAATATTGCTGTCACAAACTATCATAAGACACCCTACTCACCCCTCGAGTATAATACCAACTTTAAGGACTCATTGACATATAATCCATGCTCAGTGCATACAGGTCACCCTTTGCTATTTATACGGAAAGTATTTGGGAAATGGAAGTTACTACACATTCCGGCATTACTGGTAAGTACCTGCTGAAATCATTAATGATTACAATCACTCCAGCATCATCAGATGTACACTTCTTGTAAGTCTAATTAGAATTTCAGATGTCCTCTGAACAGCATAAGATCACACATCTCTGCAAGTCAGTCATCTTATGCAAGTGTCTAGATTTTGACATGTAGATGTTTTAAAATATAGATTGCATTTGCTTTGTTTTGAGCTAATTCAAGAAAAAAGCTATTCAAAATTCTCACAGTAATCCATCAAAGTTTTCTTTCTGCTCTCTAACTTCCATGTTTACCACCCATTACAAATAAATATAAGTACTGCTGTGCTAAACAGTTCAGTTTGCAAAATATATTCTTAAAGCATGTAAGCATCATAACCTAGGTAACCACTATATAAAAAAGTAACACATTTCATCAGGCTAGTGAAATAAAAACAGACAGGAGCTGTGCTATAATTTTCTATAAACTCTGATTAGAAATGTCTTAACATTTTAAATAATTTCTTATAGATGAACCCTTCAAAAACACCTTTCACAGCAGTTCTAATTTGTAGTAGCAGACAGTAGAATTCCCTACATAGTGTTTATCCAAGTGTGTATTTTTTATGTATTCTTGCAAAGGAGACTCTGCCTTCATGATGTGTTTGATATTTGCTGCAAGGAAGATGTTTATATATATGGGTCTACTTTGAAACCTCGAATGCTCACAACATCGAGTGTTACAAAGTCGAGACCACAACGTCGAAAGCACGAAATACGGACATCTCATTACAGTGAGCCGCAGGACATCGAAAAAGACACACCACAACATCGTAACCCATCAGAGCCCCTCACTGACTCTATTCAAGAGAAATCTCGACGAATGGATGGGAGATCGTAGGTTTACCCCGGGGGTCATCTCTGTGTCACTACTAGACAGAGGCATAGTAAACTAAACCCTAAAATGGCGTAGTATTCTCATCCTAAGGGGTGGTGTAAGCCACATACACTCTGGCTAGGCCTATAAATGCCTTAGGGCAGATAGCCTAGTACGAACCTATGAACCTATAACATCGAAAATTACTATGCAGAAATCACACCTCCAGCATTCCAAATGTGCACACATTGACTAAAAATGAGCAGACCTCCACAACTAATAGTATTACACTACAGAATCAGTATGTCCGCCTCCTTTTAAATACACTTGCAGGAAAACAAAAACACTGTGCCACTCTGAAACACATAAATACTCTTCCAGTGCACATCATACTCAAACATTGCCTTGTGCATACTGTGCAAACATAAACCGTAATTGTAAATAAGGTAGTGACATCCAAACTACACACCGTGTTTGTATCACGGTCCACTACAGGACACACATCATTACAGCTTCAGTAGATTAGCGATAGCTCACAGGAAATCAACTGTAGAGTAGGAGCCCATGTGGTTAAGCACATGTTCAAACTGTGAGTGGTGGAACACTAGCTTCCTCTTCTTAGGTGATGCAGGGAACCCTGCTGCTAAACAGATTCTAAGCTCCTCAGTCCTGTCTTGTTCCAATGCAAGTGTTGACAACAACACAGCCAAATCTGTTGCCCAAGTCCCAAACAGTATCTTCAGCCTCCTATGCCATGCCTCAATACTATTCTGCGTCCGTGGCAAACATAGGCTATTTAAATCTGATATGTTCCAGAATGTGATGGGAAACAGCAGCGGGAACCGTGCAAAAGGCATACTCCTGGTTGTAAACTTCTTAGGCTTGCCAAATAGATACCATTCACTGAAGTACCATAACAGATCTCTACCCTCTGTGGGGAATACGTCACATAAGGCATTAAAGCCTGACACCACCTCCTCCTCCTCTAGAAATGCCAATGCCACCATGCATTTCACAGCCACCTGGAATTTCTGGCTAGAGTTATAAAGGGTAGCTAAGCCCAATGACTGCACTTTACGCCAGATATTTTGGCCAAAGTGGAAAAAACAGCCTTTACGTATCACTCCTGCACTATTGTTACGTACACTCTTAATTGCTGCTATTTCATAGTCACACATTACATACTTCATAGCTGGCTCAAAGTCACGCTCTTGTACAATTAAAATATGCATTCCCACATCACATTGTACGATCGTAACGATTTCTTTGACATTAAACAGTACAACAGAGGGACCGTCTTGTTATAACCTCCATACTTAAGGATTCCATAAATGCTGTATAACTGCCTGCATATTAATCCCTTAAAGAAGAAGGTCCCATCCACGAGCCATATACTAGCGTGACTTAAATCATACAGATTAGAAACAGTTGTAAACACTAACACTGTCACATCACTTGCTGGGTCTATATAGCACTTTTCTATGAACTCACCATCTTTCAAAGGGAAATCACTTCGGTTAACAGTCTGCAATGTTATCTGCATGTCAGCCTGACCCCTACTATGCTTCCTACGGATCCTACCCACTTGTTGCAGCAATGCCTTCCTGTTTGGTTGACTGGAGATAAACTGTGTGGAGGTAGATGCCATAACGTCATCCACAATCAAACAAGGGGTATCCGTAGACAGTTCAGCCTTCTGTCTCAACTCATAACTCATGAGATACCTTTCTACTTCAGCCGGGCTCCCTGTGTGATGGTGTGCTAGGGATTTACAGAGCTCTTCCCCATTAGGTACTGTCATAGTGACTGCTCTACCTTTGCATTTCTCCGCATGTTTACGTTTGCAGCACCAGTACTTCTTCATAGCCATAGTACTTTCCAGATTATAAATGTAGCCATCAACGTTGAGTATTTCCCGGCCCTTCTGGGATTTGGTAGTGGTGGTGTAGACATGTCCTACTACTCCAGGGCTTTCCAATGTGATTTCCGCCACAGAGAAGACAGTGGATACGGTGTTGTCATTGGACAATAACTATTTGTACTAGCTTTTATTCACCATGCACAATCTGTACGATTTTTTAAAGTGATAGCACCTAGTTCAGCTATGCAGTACATCTCTATTTCAGCAAGTATACCCTATTTACATATACTGTCATTAGCACTGAAGGTATAGTTCCTATGTTTGCTTTACTGTTACTACCAGAAACAGTTACTGACAGTAACAGCTGTGGTACAGTACGTGCTGATTATGTGCTTTGTACAGCTAATGTTGGATAACAGTAGTTATGTGTAATGTTTCTAACTGACAGTGGTTGGATATCCCATTTCCTGCTGCATGACTGCTTTCGATGTTCTGTCGCTTGATCTTATAACAGTCAATGTTATGTATGCAGGTTTTTGATGTCATATATATATATATATATATATATATATATATATATATATATATATATATTCACTCTTTTATGCTTTACAATGTAGATTCAATTTTATTTATTTCTGTTCTTGGTCTACTTCAGTTGCTCCAAATTTGAATGCATTTTCTAAGCATTATACATTTATGGATTTATGGAGACTTTTTTTATGCTTTTCACAGCAATACTTAACTGCAGTTCCTGTTTGCCTATGACATTAGATTTCTATATTTGATTTTGAAATCGTTATTATAGATCTTTGTTTCAATCTGTTGTTTGTAAAGTAAAGTTTTTATTAGCATAATTAAATGCTTTTTAGACGCTCTTTTCTGGTAAAAGAAGAGGTACGTCTATTTTTAATAGCGAAATATGTTTTTTTTTGGTTGCTTTATCAAACAAGTATCAGATTTGTACATCTTCCATACCCACTCCATGCTCCTTTTTTGTGCTGAGCAATGGTTATGACTACAGTGCATTAATATGTAAAGGTAGTTTCCAAGTTTTGCATTGCTAATACTACTGCATTATTTCAATTCATTCACCATTTTCTGAGAATTTGCATAACTGCAGTTTTCATTATTATCATTATTTAAATTAAATAATATCAAACTATGACATTGTTACATTGATTTTCCTGGCACAATTTTTGAACATGAGTACCTATACATGTAGATAAGTTTTTGTATTGTTTTTTATGTGTGTGTATGCATGTGTCTTTATATATGTAAATATACACACATACATATATATATATATATATATATAAAATTGGCAGCATAGTGGTGCAGCAGGTAGCACTGTTACCACCAGCAAGAGGTTCCCCAGCTTGATTCTCGACTGGAGTGCCTTCTGTGTAGAATCTGCATGTTCTCCGTGGGTTCCAGTGGGTTCCCTCAGGGTGCTTTTAGCATTCCAAAGGCATGCAATAGGTGGACTGGACCTTGTAAATTGGCTGTAGATATGAGTATGTGTGTGAGTGTGTGGTATGGAAAAACAACAGCGACAGGGCTAGCCACCCGGCAATGCGAACTTTGGCTCTAGATGATTGTCACTGTTGAAGTGACACCCCAACCTAATGTGCAAAAATGATAAAAAAGGGGTTATGGATGGACATACATATAGATAGATAGATAGATAGATAGATAGATAGATAGATAGATAGATAGATAGATGGACAGACAGATAGATAGATAGATAGATAGATAGATAGATAGATAGATAGATAGACAGACAGACAGAGAGACAGACAGAGACAGACAGATAGATAGATAGATAGATAGATAGATAGATAGATAGATAGATAGACAGACAGATGGACAGACAGAGAGACAGACAGAGACAGACAGATAGATAGATAGATAGATAGATAGATAGATAGATTGATAGATAGATAGATAGATAGACAGATGGACAGACAGAGAGACAGACAGAGACAGACAGACAGACAGATAGATAGATAGATAGATAGATAGATAGATAGATAGATAGATACACAGACAGAGAGATAGATAGACAGACAGAGAGACAGACACAGACAGACAGATAGATAGATAGATAGATAGATAGATAGATAGATAGATAGATAGATAAACAGATTGAGTGATAGATAGATAGATAGATAGATAGATAGATAGATAGATAGATAGATAGATAGATAGACAGACAGATGGACAGACAGAGAGACAGACAGATAGATAGATAGATAGATAGATAGATAGATAGATAGATAGATAGATAGATAGATAGATAGATACACAGACAGAGATAGATAGATAGATAGATAGATAGATAGATAGATAGATAGATAGATAGATAGATAGATAGATAGACAGACAGCGAGACAGACAGAGACAGACAGACAGATAGATAGATAGATAGATAGATAGATAGATAGACAGACAGACAGATGGACAGACAGAGAGACAGACAGAGACAGACAGATAGATAGATAGATAGATAGATAGATAGATAGATAGATAGACAGATGGACAGACAGAGAGACAGACAGAGACAGACAGACAGACAGACAGATAGATAGATAGATAGATAGATAGATAGATAGATAGATAGATAGATACACAGACAGATAGATAGATAGATAGATAGATAGATAGATAGATAGATAGATAGACAGACAGATAGAGATATATATGTGAGAAAGACAGATATGATGTGTTCATATTGTGATAAGTTTGATCAGTATTACGATCTTCACCGATGGTAAATGCTAGCATAGTGAGATCTAGGAAGTCCTTCATTTTTATCAACAGAAATGGGCAAAATCACTTTAAAATAATATTTTTTGGTGAGCACAACTTGAGGCACATGTTTTTATGAGACACAACTACCTATATGTGTATTACTTGGACTTTCATCTTTTTATGCAGATACATGTTTTCTGAGTCTGGGTATTTATTTATATTATTTATTTATTTGACATTTGTTGGTCCAACTGAACCAAGGGGCCCATTTTCAGTGGAGACCTGAGGAGAAAAGCTCCAAACAATATACAGACGTGTAAAATACATACAATAACAATAACAGTCAAAAGTACAATCACATAACATGAGGGGATAAGTTCCAGTGTATAGCACAGAAACTCAGTAAACCAATGAAAATTCCATTACAAAAGTAAACAATGTAAAAGAGGTACACTCAGTTGTTTAACCAAAGAGTCAGAGCATTGGAATAAGTTCCATCCTTTTCATACAAGAGGGTGAAGTCACTGAATTACATGTCAGAGAGTAAATGAAATGGATGGAGATAATTCTAAACATACAGAAGAGGAGTAAGTCCAAAGGAAGGGATGTAGAGACAATAGTGATATCATGTGGGGGCTTGGCATGGCAAAGACCAAGTCTTTTGGAGATAGCAGTTTAATTCTCTTTTAAACCGATGTTTTTGGGACATATTTCTTATATTGAGGGGGGGTGTGCTCCAGACATGAGCTACTGAGTACTTGTAAAGTGACTTTCCATGTTCTTTTTGAGTTTATAGATGTCAAGGATGTGTTTGTCAGTTGTGCTAAGGTGTCAGAGGGGGCTATAGTAAGATACAAGTTTGGAAAGGAAGTGGCAGGAAGAGGGATTGTAGACAACAGAATGTGTGATATGTAATTGAATAAGTAGTAGCTGATGAGAGAATTCAGGTCATTGAAGTTTCTTTAGGGCGAGACAGTGATGAAAATTATGAGGAAGGTTAGTGGCAAATCTGGCTATTTTATTGTATGTTTGGTCTAGTTTGGTCAATAGAGTAGACTGAATATTAGTAAGGACGGGGGCAGCATGAAGTAGACATGGTAAGAGGAGTACTCAGCCAGAGAGAGTTTGGAAGTAAGTGTATGGAATTTCTGACTTCTGTAAAGTAGTCCAAGTTTCTGATGTTTTTTTTTTATACATTGTTGGATGCATAGGTCAAATTTTAGTCCGTCATTCATTATGGTGCCAAGTAGTTTGGTATGAGGTTCAAGTTTAATGATGGTATTGTTGAGGGAGGTGATGGCAAAGGAGGATTTGTGTTGTGCCAGTGTTCTAGGAAAGAATAGAGTTTTTCTTTTTCTAGGATTTAGTACTAGGCTAGCCTATTATCAGAGAGCCATGTTTTGACAGATGAGAAGGTGTCCTGCATGAGTGCTAAGAAACTAAGAATACTATGGGCGGTGATGATAAGTGTGTAATCACTGGTGTATTGTCTTAGAGTTGAGAGTTTGCAAGCAGAATGTAGTTTGTTAGTGAAAATATTGAACAAGAGGGGGCCCACGATTGATCCTTGAGGAACTCCTTGAGGAAAGAAGAGAGAGAAGACAGTTTGCCAGCAAACTGACTGTTGCCTATTGGAGGGATAGCTGGAGAAACAGTTTACTGAGGTCTGAGAGTTTAATTAGGAGTTTAGAGTGTGAAACAGTATCAAAAGCCTTAGAGAGATCGAGGAATAAGCAGAAGATCAGCATGTTGTTGTCATGGGCCTCAGCTACTGTTTGCATGAAAGAAACTAGTGCAGTGGATGTACTGTGGTGGGGCCTGAAACCATATTGGGTGGAAGTTAGCAGGTTATTGGCAAGCAGGTGTTTGATTATCGGGGTATGTATGTACTTCTCATGAATTTTGGAGATAGGTGACAGGATGGTAATGGGCCTATAATTAGAAGGGTCAGTAGAATTTCCTCCCTTATGCAGTGGGATTGTAAAGAAAGATTTCCATATGTCAAGGACACAATCTTCATTAATGGATTTATTTAGGAGTATAGACACAGAGTAGGCAATGGATTGTGCAGCAATTTTAAGAAAGTAAGAAGGTAATTTATCACCAGAGGTGGAGCAAGGTTTGAGTTTAAGCAAGAGAGATTTGATATAGGTGGTGGGAACTGGTTTAAATGAGAAGCTATTAAAAGGTGTTTTGTTGGAGGATGAAGGAGAGGAAGAGGAAGTGTTATTCTGAGTTAGTTTTTGGATTGTTTCTATGAAATAGTTGTTTAGGAGAGTGGTTGTTTCAGTAGCTGTGTTATGTGGGAAGGGGTTGGGAGTGGCAGGGTTGCCAGGATAAAAAAGATTATTAATGGTTGTCCAGAATTTTTTTGCATTACTCTGTGTGTTTGATTGAGTGAAGCAGAACATGTTAACTAGATTTTTAGAATGGTTTCTGAGCTCTTTGTACTTTTGAAGTAGGGGAGGGTTTTTGTTTTTGACCCACACTTTCCAGACACTATCTCTTTTATGCATAATGTAGCAGGTATGTTTGGTGAGCCAAGGGGCAAAGATAAAATTTATTCTCGTTTTTCTGGTAGGTGCTAGTGAATTAAGTATGTCTAGGAAAATCTGAATGAATGATTTAACAGCCTTGTTAAGAGGGAGTTGATGAAAGAAGGACCAATTTATGCTGAACAATTTCAAGTTAAAAGTATCTGGATTGAAGTTGGTGAGTTTACACCATTCTCTATAAAGGTGGTCTTTAGGTACTTGCTGGGAGTATCTTTGGCTATAGGTAGGAAAATAGTCACTTAAAGAGTTTGCAAGTGTCCCAGGGTTATGATAAAGGTTGCGATCTGAGGTGAGGATCCAGTCTAAGGTAGGTCCAGTAATGGAGTTGTTGTTAGTGTGAGTAGGGGAGGTGATTAGCTGGTGGAAGCCATGAAGACTGATGCTGAGATTAGGAGATACAGTTGTAAGTTTAGTCCAGCCTATGTTTATGTCACCAAGGATGATGGTTTTGTATGTTATGTGTTGAGTGAGCCATGAGATTATGATCTCAAGGACAGGAATAGTGCTCCTTGGAGGGATATAGATAGAGGTTATGGCAAATTTTTGTGCAGGTTTAGCAGTTTAAAATAAGAAGTTCAGCAGGCTCAAAGCTAGATATAGAAATGGAAAGTGGGAAGAGATTAAGTTGGTCAGAGTAGAGGATGGCAATGCCGCCACCCCTCTTTTTGATTCTGTCAGAGCGAGAGATGTTATAACCTGGGGGTAAGATTTTGGTGGTTGTGATATGTGGCTTTAACCAGATTTTCACATGCACGTGTGCCGTGTGCACACGCACACACATGCACGCGCGCACACACACACACACACACACACACACACACACACACACACACACACACACACACACACTCTCATACAATCATCACACTTAGTTTTAATTTTAGCTTTTTGCACTACTTTCCTTGAGGGCAATTTGCTCTCTCTTCTCAACGACTTGCTATACTCACACACAGTTGTTAAATCCTAATTACACCTCTACTCTTAGCAAAGTTCTTTATTGAATTCTGAAAATCACCACATTCCCCTCCTGTCCCATCACAGCATTTCACACAGATTTTAGTGTCACTGCCATGTGTTTTATTATATTCTACGGTAATGTAACAAAAAAGCAAACAGATGCAGACATACATGCTTTGTTCTCTTTTAAAGATAGTGTCCACTATCCTTAAGGCTGCAAAACTAATTTTCTTGTGTACTAGATTATGCCTTTATTTTTGTTGATGTTGAATACTGTACACAGTTGCTCTGTTGACACCCACTGGTTGACAACTGTGTGAAAATGCATTAATAATGGGGTTAGGAAAGATGCCCTTTCTCCATTATCGTGCCATCTCACAGTTGGTATATATAATTAGCAGTGGGTGTTAGGAGCTGTGCTGCCCAGATGTAGGGTGCAATGGAGCTTGCGCCATGCAAAAAACAAAAAACGTATTTCCTAGTTTACCTTCTCTGAGGTTGTGTCTCAGGGCATTCAATCATATTTTGTTGATATTTTGCATTTTAATTTTGTGGTGTGTTGACATTAGTAAGTACTTAAATACATACATATATATATATATATATATATATATATATATATATATATAGATAGATATAGGTATATATATCTATATCTATATATATTTATATATATATATATATATATATATATATATATATATATATATATCTATAGGGTCTATATTACCAGACCAAAACTTTAGTTACTTGAATACCTAAAGATCGATCTGGTAGTATCAAAATCCATAAACCATGAACGGCCGATTACACTCAGGGAAAGAATTCCCTTGGCCATATGGAAAAAAAAACTTTTAAAGCCGAATCAACTGGGGACTTTGCCCCCCACACCCCCTAACTACACCAACTCAGAGATCGCTGTACATTGGACAAAAGGGCATAATCCACATAACGGCCAAGGGAACTCTTTGCCTTTTGGATTTCGATATTACCAGATCGATTAACTAAAGTTTCGATCTGGTAATATAGACCTGATATATATATATATATATATATATATATATATATATATATATATATATATAATCTATGGGTCCACGTTTTAATTTCGAAAGTCCAAAATCTCGAGTTTTGAGATACCAAACTCAAAACATCGAGATTTTGGAATCTCGAAAGTAAAAAGTCCGACCAAAAAAAAAAAAAATAACAACTAAAATAATGTTTTTGCAGAGGGACAAGCCCCCCCCCCCGCACCCCCACATCCCCTACTTAAATGTACCAACTCCGAGATCGCGCTACAGTGAAGAGAACAGTAAACGGAACAGGAGCATTACTGTTCTCTTCACTGTAGCGCGATCTCGGAGTTGGTATATTTAAGTAGGGGAGTTGTGAGGGGTGCAGGGGGGCTTGCCCCCTGCAAAAACATTATTTCAGTAGTTTTATTTATTTTTTTATTTTACTTTTTAATTTTGAGATTCCAAAATCTCAACTTTCTGGGATCGGTATTTTGAAAGTCGAGATTTTGGTCTTTCGAAATTAAAAAGTAGACCCATATATATATATATATATATATATATATATATATATATATATATATATATTTACATAGATACAGATATACATAGATAAATATAGTATTGATATACCCATACATACATACATGTATGCAAAATAATTATTAATGATGATTATTATAGATGGTGTATCTTCATTGTTGGTTCTCTCCTACAGAAAGCTGGGGTCAAGTTCTGCTACCTCCTTAGCACCTAGCTTATGCATTTGTACAGCTATATGTATCTATAGGAGTAGCTTAGTCATGCTAATGGGACTATACTATGTTATGTTTCCCCTTTTTACTGTTGAAGTTTTACCCTGATTGCATAACCATTAGGAATATCAGTTAAACAAGGATGAGGTGCATATCCTTGGATCTTAAAAAAGATGTTACTATCTGAGGAGTTAGGAGATCATGCTTCTTTGAAACTTCAGAGGTTATAACTGAATATTTTTTCAACAAGTTTAGTGGCTACAGAAGAGAACATTTGAAGATGTATTAGTTTGTTGAGTTGAGAGGCAAGTAAGAAGTTGGGTATTATTTATTTATTGGAATTTATTCTCTGGGAAAGTCCATCTGGGCACAGGTGCCCTTTTTCAATGGATGCCCAGGGCAAAAACCTCCAAGGTATCATATTTAATGCAATCAATATTTACAATGACAAATTTTATAATGCAATTTCAGTGAACACATACCATAATAATCGGTATAATAAAATTTATATCGATATTCCAAAAACATTAAAGTTACGAGCCTTGTATTGAGACTTTACAGTTAGAAGAGTGGTGTATAATATACATAGGGGTAATTTAATACATACGGTAGTGGGAGGTATTAGAGGATATAAGCAAGTCTGAGTGTTAATAGAGAAGTAGTGATGGAATAGTAATTTGGTTGTGCTAATTAGACGTAGGTATAGTAGTTTACGTACTACAACAAAGTGAAGTATTAGAAGGGGATAAGCAGGTTAAGTGATTTAGTGCTTTAAAGGGAGGTATAAGGAAGGTGATGAAGGGTGTTAGAGAGATATGTCCCAGATGAGGAGCAGGGATAAAGCCAGGAACCAGAGATGAAGTCTTTTAGTAATGGTTTGATAATATGAAGGTGTGTGATAGACCTGACTGATATAGGAATTTTATTCCAAGTTCTAGCTACACTATTGGAATAAAGATTGACCCCTGCAGCCCTTTGTGGTTTGCAGATAGTAAGTAGTTGTTTATTATTTGACTGATGGAGATGATTTGAAAGATAATACTGGAGTAGGGGTCTAATTGCTGGGTAGGAGGATGGGGTACAGATGATTTTATGGATTAAGATGAGCTGAGTATTAGATAGGTACTGAGTCCGTTTGCATATACAGGGAGGTGGTCAATGAGGGGATCAGAGAGGGTGTCATTGGAGACAAACATAGTGGAATCAGACACCAATATCCAGTTGAGAATAGAGACACAGTTTTTGGGATACTTGTAACATGTCAGTGTTTGAAGAATGTCAGAATTTTTCTTGGCAGTAGTGACTATTATAGGAAACCATAACTGAGTTGTGTGAAATGGACCCCTTTTACTATTGCTGTCTTGACTAGTTGCTGAATTAGGGGCATTAATTGTTTTGGTGTAGAAAAGAAGTGAGATCATTTTATGTTTTTTTTTTCAATATGTACTTGGATGTTGAGGGTTGCATCCAAACAGGAAGCTATTTCAATTGTAGAATTTAAGTCAGTGATGTGGAATGTATTAGGTGATCAGTCAAGCATCTTGTAGAGATTATTGGGTGATCAGTCAAGCATCTTGTAGAGATTATTGGATGATCTGTCAAGCTTCTTGAGGAGATTATTGGGTGATCTGTCAAGCATCTTGAGGAGATTATTGAGTGATCTGTCAAGCTTCTTGAGGAGATTATTGGGTGATCTGTCAAGCATCTTGTAGAGATTATTGGGTGATCTGTCAAGCATCTTGTAGAGATTATTGGGTGATCTGTCAAGCTTCTTGAGGAGATTATTGGGTGATCTGTCAAGCATCTTGTAGAGATTATTGGGTGATCTGTCAAGCTTCTTGAGGTGATTATTGGGTGATCTTTCAAGCTTCTGGATGGCGCCAAATAATATGCCTTTAGTTTTAGTGTGGTTGGGCATTAATTTATAATTTATAAGCCTCTTGTATAGGGAGTGGAGGTCTGCTTGTAGTTGAGATTAGAGAAGGCCATGATCTGGTATGAATTCTGCCACATCTGAGGATTTATGTCCAGAGTTTTTGAGGTTGAAGTCACCTCGAGTAAGTATATTTGAGTTCTTGAGTATAGATATAAAAATAGCAGATATGAGAGATTTGAATTCAGATAAAGAAGGGGATGCTAGATATGCTGCTACTAGAAAGAAAGATTTGCATTTGGATGAAGAAAATTTGGAAAATAGCTAGCTTGAATCAGAGCTATAGGTGGAATTTGATTGAGATAAGGGGTCTACAGCTCATGTTGCAGTTGATCAATCAACTTATACATGCATCACGCAGTACAGTGTCGCCTGTCTGTGAATTAGCAGTTAAGGGAATTGCCAGTTGCAGACTTTAAAACTCCAGGCTGAAACTAGAACTATGTAATAGAGGAAAGTTAAAGAATGTGAGCTACATTCCTTCCAAAAAATGCGTTATCTTTGGATGACAAGTTCTATATCCTGCTGTCAAGATCTGGAAGCATAAGATTCACTAGCTGAATAGAGAAATTTTGCCCCTAGTGATATCTGCCCAGTCTTTTTAAAATTTAATTATAGGAACTGCAGGGCATTAGAAACAAGGCATAATAAACAGTGTCTGGTCTGCCTCACAGTCTTTAAATCAAACATTTTTATAACCACATTACATTGAAGAAAGGGAGTATCTGACTGTCTGCTACAGATTATACAGGACTACCATACAGTCTTGACTTTCCATTAAAATGACACATGCCTGCTGGATAGATGGAAGGCCCGCCTGTTCTAGGTTTCAGTATAGACAGTGCAGCAATACTAGCAGGTAATACTGGTGGTAAAGATGGTGTTTTTGAGGGGAGATACACAGACCTGACGACAGTATTATATGGGGTGGCAGGTGCACAGAACTAGTGATAGCGGTATATGGGAGGGAAGGTAAATAGCACTGGTAATGGCGGTATATGGGAGGAGAGGTGAATATTTTAGTATATTATTGGTATCTCTAATCCCTACTTGCTCAACACACTCTCCCCCATCTTACTCCCATCATGTCTTGTAAGTTTAAAATCTCTTGCTAGCTCTAATCGCCAGTTTTTTTATGCTTTCGCTTTTTGGCTACCTGCTCAGCATTTCTGGTGATGTGCATGCAGTGATTTTATATGTGTTACTCTAATCATGCAAATTTGTTTCATATTTGTAAGGGTAAACCACAACTGTTTGTGCTTTAATTGATCTCACTCATTCTAAACGTTTTTTCAAGAAAAGGTATCCACTGTTTAAACTACTGCTGCTTGGCTCTGTTAGAACGTAGATACTGTGTTGGGGTCTATATTAAATTAGCGAATGCTAATTCATCGACTCCTTTTAAGTGAAAGCTAAAAATCTTGAACACCTGAAACAGCGATTTTTTTTCACAGGGAAAAAAAATCGCTGGTCCACAAAAAAAAAAAAAAAAAAAAAACTTAAAACATTTTATAATGTGGGGGGCTTTGCCCCCCCCCCACTTAAATATACCAACTCCGAGATCGCACCACAGTGGAGGAAATGGCGAACTTCCCGAACCGGCCCAGCAATGTTTTTTCCCTGTGAAAAAAATCGCTATTCCGGGTGTTTGGGATTTTAAGCTTTCGCTTAAAAGGGGTCGATGAATTAGCATTCGCTTTTCTAAGCGTTCGCTAATTTAATATAGACCCTGTTTATTGTATATGACTCTGACAGTGAACTTCACACTGCTGCATTAAGTATCGAACTGTAACATGTGATCATCTTCTGAGCTCCAACCGTTTTTATCTAGCTCAATAACACATTAGCTTTTGTCTACAATTGTTTTATTTTAAATGAAATTGAAAGCTGTATTGTTCTTATATGCCTGTACATTCTGAAATCCTGTGAGAACAGTCCTGCCAACTACAACTAACAGTGTTTTTCACAAATTATACTGCCTTGTGTAAACTTGCTATGCAAACAGTCTTGATAACTAGAACTGTTAGAGAGTTGGGGTTTTTTTTATATAAATTATACATACCTGGCATTTTAAGTTCCTTTGCTGCTATGCTGTACGAGTTCCATGAGTACTAATATCTGCTCAGTGGTGACCAATATTTAAAGTGTGAATATAAGTTTCTTTCCAATGTTCCCTTCTTTGTCTTAGTTCTGCTACCTCTCCCATATACCACTTACTAATGCTAATATTATTGTTTTAAAGAACAAAACAAAAGCACTCTGTCTTAACCTTCCTCCTCTCTCTCTTGTCTTAGATATGAAGAATGCTAACTGTTAAGCTTCTTCTGCAAGCATTACTGTGAGAAACCCAGGTGTCTCGGCTGCTGTATCATCTCTAAACACTGGCTGCCACTACCTTTATACTTGACATAATGTATGATCCATTTAACTCATTCTTCTTTAAAAGTTTGTTATTCCTTGCTCAACCACTGTACATTGCCAGGTCACATTTTTCCCGTCACCCCTAAGTACTCTGCAATTTCCTCGAGTGGTCTAACCGCTTCTCTAACTGGGTTATTTCTTCACTTTCTTTTCTCCTTATCACCACCCACTCTGTGGCTGGAATCAGTAAATTGAAAAACGTTCTCTGCTCCTTTACATCTGCTTTGATCTCCTCCATTGTATCACTCAGATGGTTTTCCATTTTTGCCACAGTCAGCTTTCCTCTATTCATTATCTATACTGCTACTCTTCCTGTCCAGAATGGGCCTATATTGGAATTGGGAAAGCCCTAGTCAACGAATACATAAACACCGACACATATTCAGCAAACCACGAATACACCAAACACCCTAAACCATGAAATTCAAAAACTCGAACCGTCATAGCTGTCCCACCCCACTGCCCACTACATACAACCTACCCAAACAAAATAAATAAACCACATACATACACTACCCAAAACCCGACTTCTAACCCTAAACTAAATCTTGCATATACCACCATGTATGCACTTACCTTAACCCACACCCTAACCCTAAGGTCCATAACTATCGCACACTTACCTTAAGAAGCTATACCCAAACAAAAGAAATAATCCACACACATACACTTAACAAAACCCTACTTCTAACCCTAGACTAAATCTCACATACATTACCATCTATGCACTTACCTTAACCCGCACCCTAACCCTAAGGTCCGTAACTATCGCACACTTACCTTACGGAGCTATACCACAGAAGGGCCAACCATGATGATTCGACATTTTGGATTTCACACTTCAGGACAATCGATGTTTTCACGGTTCAATGAAGATGTGTCGGTGTTTACGTATTCGGGTAAGTGGACCTTCGAGGCGAATAGGAAACCATTCGGAACACTTCTCTTGTTACAAGCCCTGATCTCTCTCAGATAATTCTTATTTCCAGTGTTTTCTGATCCTTTGCCAATAGACCATACAAGCTACTTAACATTTACTCCAATATCTAACACTCACTCCCTTCTTTTCCTTTCCTCCTCCAGTTATCTTTAGTCTCCTACTTGTTGCTGTGAAGGGACAAAACTCATAGCTTTAACTGCCTAGCTTTTTCTTTTGTACAATACTATAATTTTTACTTACTAATTGTTTCTGAAGTCTCCCTCTTCTAGACTCAGGTCCAAACTACTTTGTTTGCCCTCACTCCGCTTGGGCTCACTCCACTCCCCTTCCATACCCTCAATTCCCACCCACCCCCACTACTCCTACATTTATACTCAACAAGATACACATCCCACTACCAATAACAGCCAATCATTAACCTATAGCCAACATTAATTACTTAATCACATACTCCACCAATTCAAAACATTAGAATAATTAGTCCCACCCCTCATCTAAACGTACACACATCCTGCAACATCTCAAATGATCTGCATAACATTTGACTTAAATTCTAATATAATGTTACTGAAACTTATAACACTCATTAGTTCACTTATAACTACCTATTTTTTAACACATACCACAATCTCCATATTATAATTGTCCAATCTCCCACTAACCCATCTACCTCATAGATCAATACTCCATTATATAATATTATCATATTTATTTATTTATTTACTTATTTATTCAACATTTGTTTACTGGAAAATTCTGACTTGGAATGAAGCCAATTTTCAGTGGATACCCAAGGAGAAACACTTCAGATGCATCTCTTTGAAACATGGGAGGAAACTGGAGCACCCAGAGGAAACTAACATGAACACGGGGAGGACATGCAGACCCTGCACAGAAGGCACTCCAGCTGAGAATCGAACCAGAGAACTTTTTGCTGTGAGGCGACAATACTACCGCTGCACCACTGTGCCATTCTGCACCACTGCACCATCCATATTTCCACAACTGTTTAATAACGCAAATACCAAATTCAGTTCACTCAAACTTTCACAATCTTAAGCTACCCCAAATCTAACACAAAAATATATTTAACTACTAATCAAATTGTCATACCAATTTCCAGCCAATATAAACCACATCAAATTATGCAGCGACATACACCCCAACCCAGGCCCCCAGCCCCAAACACACACACCCAACCCCCAGCCATACCAACCCCCAAATACATACAATGTCGGACACTTTCACTCTGATCTATTACTATTAAACTTGAACCTGAGAAGCCTACCAAACAAAATTTATGAATTACATGCAAACCTTTCCCACTATTGCCCAGGCATATCAGTCCTAACAGAAACTTGGCTAAAATCCCACATACGCAGACCGTCTCAAAAAACTCCAGCTTTACTCCGTCGCATATTGCCTACTCAGAGGCGATCTCTGCCTAACATACAAAGCTATGTCAAACCCAGAGCTGTTGGACATGCTCCACTTAAAGAAATCCCAATCCCTCCAAGCTACATGCTCTAGGGACCTAAACCTTGTCACCACAATAAACAGAACATGCTGGAGGTATAGATTCCTGTCCCAGAGACTTCCCATACTCTGGAACAGACTAAATATCTATGTCAAACAGAGCTCCTCATTAGCACTCTTCAAGAAGAATCTTGATGATTGGATGGGTAATAGGAAATTCACCCCGGGATAACTTCTGTGGTTCTGCTTGACAGGGGCACAGGAAAATAATTTTTTTGGGTGGCGAAAGCCGGGGTACCTTTTTGGCTAGGCTTGTATAGGCCCTAGGGCCAATAGCCTAGTACCTACCTATGAACCTATGAACCTATTCTATATAACAAAATTCTTGCCCAAGGTTATAATATCCACAGACAAGACAGGACCCTCAAATGAGGTGATGCCATTGCAATTTTATACAAGGACAATCTCAAGCTAGTAAGATTTGACAACAATCCTCCTGACTTATCTAATTTAGAAATACTTATCTCTAGTCTGCATATTAACCCTAATAAAGACATCATTATAATAACCATTTAAATCCCACCAGGCAACAAACCAGCCATTATCGAAGATTTCCTTTCCTAGCGTTTATCAACTTTCATTCAGGAAACTGGAATAATGGGGGATTTCTACATAGATTGGACTACAACTACATTCTCCTTCAATAACCCATCAAACTTTATAAACCTTATGGTTTCAATCAACTAATACAAAATCCCACTAAATATGATAAGAACAGCAAAAGCCAATCAATCCTTGACTGGCCCCAATAAACACTAACTCCCTCCATTACCATGCCTTTCAGACCACCTTTCAGGCAGCCTAAGTGGTGATTTGCCCACCTACCTATTAAAACACCACACATACCCTCCAAAAAACACCCTCCATAAATTTATCCACAGCAAAAGAAAATTCTCCCCTGAGTCCTTCAAAACCCTCTTAAGCCAATGTGACTAGTCCCCATTAAATATATCCAACTAGATCTAGCAGTCCAGTATTTTAATGAAAATTCCTTAGCATACTTAACAACCTAGTACCCCTCAGGAAGATACATGTAAAATCTAAACCCAGCCCATGGCTAACTATTGAAACAAAAATGATCCTCAAACAAAGAGACAAAGTATGGCACCAATACCAGGGGTCCAAAAACCAAACATCACTCCACTACTACCACCTCTTACATAATCAAGCCAAAAACAGATAAAACATGACAAAAAACAATACTAGACATCAATCCAAGAAAAGCACCAAAATAACCACCAGACATTCTGGGGAGCTATCAACCAGTTGCTAAAACCTAACCATTCCACTAACCCAGCCCCATCCAAAACTAACTCCCCAGATAGTATTGCCTCTCAAATCTACACACACTTCATCAACTCTATACAGTTCCTTATCAGTAAAGACACCAACAACCCTCTATCTATCCTCAGAAATTTGGAAACTAGCCTCAACTCTTTCTCCATCAATCCACTACCAAATTCTACAATAAAAAAACACATATCCAAACTAAAACTGTCCTCCCTCAGCACTGACTTACTACCAAATGAATTTCTTAAACTTGCTGGAGACATCATCTCCTACCCCATACATCAATACCAACTAACTGGACTATAACAGAAAACTACATCCCCAAACTCTGGAAAGTCACTCACAAAATCCCCCTTCACAAAAGCAGCACCTCCACCAATTTCACTAATTACAGATCTATCTCTATTCTTTCACCCTCGCTTAAAAAACAACCTCTTATCTACATTCCAACATGGATTTCAACCAAAATATAGTATAACAACAGCTCTAGTTAGTTTTCCTAATTCAGTCAACAAGCATAGAAAGAATGGCCTACTTACCGCATCCGTCTTTCTTGACATGTCAAAAGCCTTTGACACAGTTTCACACCAAAAACTTATCAAGGAGCTAGCTTCTCTAAACCTCTTTAAAGTTGCCCTTACCTGGTTTGCCAGCTATCTAACTCACCGTCAACAGGCAGTTAAGTAGAAAAATGAACTTTCACCCCTAATAAATGCCTCCATGGGTGTACCCAAAGGTTCAATCCTTGGTCCACTCCTTTTCACCATTTTTACAAACAAACTCTGCACTGCCACTCAACGTGCAACCGCAATCCAATAGGCTGATGACTCCTCCCTCATATACTCAGCTCCCTCCTTTTCTGAACTCCAGCAAAAAAAAAAAAACAATAATCCCTTCTGGATATCGAGCAATACCTTTCTGGCTATCAACCTATTCTCAGCCCTATCAAATCTAAGCTTATGCTCTTTACTAGTAGCAAAACACTTGACCACTACCCCCCACCCTTTTTAACATCTACTCTTCAAATAATACCATAATAGAACCATTAAATTACACTAAGCTAATTGGGGACATATTAGACAGCAACCTTAAATTTGACAAACATCTTGTACTAACAATAAAAAAGATCCACTTTAAGTTAAGCTCATTTTACAGAATTAAATCCTTCCTAACTGACAGCACCAGACAGTCCAACTCTAGAATTCTAGAACTCTACTCTCTACTCTCTTATATGCCTCAGCAATATTTACTAACCTAAGAAAATGTGACATAAGTAAATTGGAGTCCTGCTATAATAAAATAGCTAGATTTTCTTCCAATCACCCATCCAGATCACACCACTGCTCAGCTCTACACCAGATCAAATGGTTAGAGCTACCTAATCTACTGACCCTTAACCAGCTAGCCATGGCACACTCCATCCTATACCACCCTGACAACTGCCCAGATCTCAGCAAACTAGTTCAACCTTACAGCAACTGTAAACAACTAAGGTCTTCACAGAAATTCCTACTTAAAGTAACTAAATCAAACAATAGCCATGGTGACTCCCTATATGGCAACAAAATATCAAAATCTTGGAACTCCATGCCTCAGAATTTACACAACAGCACCAACCCATCCAAATTCAAATTATTGTTTAGACAACACCTAAACAGCACCTGGCTTTGCTCCTGTAGAAAACCAGGCTAAACTCTCTCTCTTAGATCATGGTATAATGTTTTTCGCTGCCACTGCACTACCTCATTCTTCATATCCCTGCTAATACTACCACCCCTTATCTGTATAGCTTCTATTCTCCACCTCTGTGTTATTTACTGCCCCTATACACCTATATCTGTTTATATCATAACTCTTCTATATTACGACTCACTGTTCTATATTACAATTCCCTTGCCTTGAAAAATAATGTTCTATTTTTTCAGTTTTTATTTTTGCATGTAATTAACCTAAAAATGCAATTATAATCTTGTACCACTGCAAAAGTTGATAAGTTTTTTCTACAAAATATGTGACTATTAATCTTATTACTGTATAAATAATCCAAATATTCTTGGCATATGGAACAATATCCTTTATATATCTTTGTACACTGTTGTTATTTGGTCATAGGTTCATAGGTAGGTACTAGGCTATATGCCCGTGGGCATTTATAGGCGTAGCCAGAGTGTGTCGACTTTCGCCACCCCATTGATTAATTAACTGATCTTCTGTCAAGCAGAGCCAATAAAGTGATCCCAGGTGTGTATTTTCTGTTACCCATCCACTCATCAAGGTTTCTCTCGAAGAGTGTTAGTGAGGGGCTATGCCTAATGTAGTTTGGAATTTTGTTCCAAAGCATGGGGAGTCTCTGTGACAGGAATCTATCCCTCCAGCATGTTCTATTTATTGTTGTGGTGAGGTTTAGCTCACCATGTTCTATTTATTGTTGTGGTGAGGTTTAGCTCACCAGAGCGCATGGCTCACAGTGACTTAGATTTCTTTAAGTGGAGCATGTCCATCAGTTCTGAGTTGGACATGGATTTGTAAGTCAGGCAGAGATCACCTATGAGTAAGCGATATGCCACTGAGTACAGCCGGAGTTTTTTCAGTCGGGCTGCATAGGATATATGTTTGAGGCCAGTGATCCTCTTCGGGAGGTACTTTTGTGGTCTCTCCAGCTGTTGGAAGTGTCTTGTGAGGTACATCCCAAATGGGGCATTGTACTCTATGACGGGTCTGATGAGTGACGAGTAGAGGAGCACTATAACCTCTTCATTTCTAGATGTGAACCCTTTAGTAATTAGATGGGCCACATAGAAGGATTTCCTAACTACTTTGGCAATATGATTGTCAAAGGAGAGATTACTATCTACCTGGGTCCCCAGATCTCTTATTATTTCTTCAGTATTAAGGGGGCTGCCACCTATGTGTAATTCGTGGGTGTTTTGTTTTCCCAAACTAGATGACTATGCATTTTTTGGCATTTAGCTTGAGGCCATGACTTTGATACAAGGTGTCCGTCTCAGTAAGGCCCTTTTGGAAGATGTCCGTGTCAGCCAGAGAATCAATTATGGCTCCCAGTTTGCAGTCATTGGTGAACTTGGTTAGCCATAGTCCTCCTGTGACTGCCTGTACTTCTGAGAAGTATATGCCAAACAGTAGGGGTCCCAGGACTGAGCCTTGCGGGACACCACTTGTGACTGGTTTAGAGTCGGACCTGTATCCCGCTATTCTTACCATGTGAGTTCTGTCTGTAAGCCAGTTGGTAACTCATCTCATGACGTAGGGGTTTATGTTCAGGTTGGTGAGTTTTTCTGTAATACCTGAGTGGGGAATGGTGTTGAAAGCATTGGCGATGTCAAGGTAGGCTGTGTGAACAACCTTTCTCTCATCTATGGCCTTGGTGACTGTCTCAATTAAGTCAACCAGGTTTAGTAGGCATGATCTGCCCTTAACAAAGCCGAACTGAGTCGGGTCAAAT
Source organism: Protopterus annectens (assembly GCF_019279795.1). Classification (NCBI taxonomy): domain Eukaryota; kingdom Metazoa; phylum Chordata; order Ceratodontiformes; family Protopteridae; genus Protopterus; species Protopterus annectens. The sequence continues at coordinate 64,281,764 of NC_056731.1, forward strand.
GTTTGGAGGTTCTCAATGTCTTTGTTAATGAGTTCCATGATTATGCGCTCCATAGCCTTGCAGACCAGCCTAGTCAGGCTTATGGGGTGATAGTTACCAGGGTCAGTTGTGGCCCCTCCTTTGTGGAGTGTAATAACCGTTGCTGTGTGCCATTCTATGGGCATGTAGCCTGTGGAGAGGCTGAGGTTGAACAGCGTGTTTAGGTGGGGGGTTGGTTTGTTCTGTAGTTCATGCAAGACGCAGCCTGGGACACCATATGGCCACAATGACGCTGTGTTTTTGGATTTTGAAAGGGCTATTTTCATTTGTGCGTCTGTGATTTCCGGGACACTACACTTTTCCGGTATTGTTGTGGGCCCTTTTGGGGGTGAGAGGGGGGGGTGAAGTTTGCACTGAATCTATCTGCCAGGATGTTGGCAATATTAGTAGGTTCAGTATATTTTGTGCTATTTTGCACTAGTTCAGTGCATATCTGCGAGTTGCCACTTAGATTCTTAACATAGCTAAAGAAGGCTTTATGGTTATCTTTTGAATCCTTGGCTATTTTTCTTTAGACATTGGCCTTGGATGATTTTATGAGGGACCTTAGTTTCTTACTGATACTGACCAGGGATGTCTTTCCTTCTTGGGATTTGCTTTTTTTCTGAACTAGTTTCCTCCTTCTATTGTATAGCCTGTTTATGGCAGGGGTCCACCAGACTGGTTTCCTTCTCTAAGAGGAGTGAGTCTTGGTTTTGCTAGGGATGGCACGATCCATGCATCCTTGTAGGTGCTCATAGAGTGCATTTGTAAAGGTTTCTGCATCTTGGGCAGCGTTATCCTTTAGCGTGGGGACTGTGAAACTTACCACCTCTGTCTTAAGTAAGGTGAAGTTTGCTTTAGAAAAGTTTTTTACTGTGGTTTCCTTAGTTGGGGGTGGTGGTGGGGTGTGGACATTCAGACTGATTAGTTTATGGTGTGATCTAACCAGTGATGGGTTGACCTCCGGTGTGGAACATCTGTCGCCCATGTTTGTGATGACTAGGTCCAATATGTTTTCACCTCTGGTAGGGGAGTTTACCAGTTGATCCAGGGCTTTTGAGTTGATGAATTCCAGGAAGTGCTGGGCCTGGGAGTTTGTACTCGAGTAGTTTTCCCAGTTAATGGTAGGGTAATTGAAATCGCCCAATATCAGGGTGTTCGGTAGGACCTTCATGTTTTCCAGTGTCTCCAGAAAGGTGGAGTGGTGGTCCTGGGTCATGGAGGGTGATCTGTAGCAGGCCACAATTTGCATTGCAGATTTGCCCGATGTTAGTTGCACATGGATGATCGCAGAGGTATCATACTGTGCCACAAACCTGGAGATGTAGGTATCCTTGATGAATATGGATGCACCCCTTCCTTTTGTGTTTCAGTCTGTCTTCTGTGGTCAAAATGTGTGGTATGAGTTGTAGCCGCTGGGGTGCTCTCTGGAGCCTTGAACCAGGTTTTAATTACTGCACAGATGTTGACTTTCTCCATACTGAGGAGTGCTTCGAGCGCATACATTTTGAGATTTAAACTTCTGGCGTTGAGTAGCATAACCCTCAGTTTTTTGTTAATTGTGCTGTTTATGGAGGTGGGTTTGACTTTTGAGCCTTGCCTAAAAAAGGCACTATGGGGGTAGTAAGAGCCTTGGCCAGTATTCGAAAGCCTAGGGGTGACAGGTGCAAGCCGTCACTTGCGAAGCAACGTGGCTTGTCGAGCATGTCGTCCCAGGCTGACAGACACTGGATCCCCTTTGAATGACACCAGAAGCTTAGTCAATTGTTGAAATTTATCATTTTTTCTTTATACTGAGGTATCATTATTGGTGAGGTCAGGATGCTACTCAGGGTCAGGGTCATACCAGCCTGGGCTACATGATCAGAGAGCTCTTCCATGTCTCTTTTCATGTAGTCCAGGGAGGTACATCTCAGATCATTCACACCAACATGAACAATGACAGAGTCATATTTGTACTTGTTCTGGAGTGACCTGAGAGCTTGTGTTATGTGGCAGATTCTGACTACCAACAGGCAGCTAACAGTAAACTTCTGCTTGTCCAGCCTAGTGAGTGGGATGTCAGTGTGCCTGACTATAGAGTCACCTATTACTATTGTGTTAGGTATGTTACTTCGCCTTAAGGGCTATGATTGTGCAGCACACTGATTTTGTGTTTTATGTGTTGTCTGGAATTGTGACGGGAGGTGCAGGTTGTTTGGGTGTCTGCTTTGGAGGTCTCTGATGCTTTTGCAGGTTTTTTTATTTAGAGCTTCTGAGTATGATTTTGTGTATTTATGTGTATTTTTTGCCAGTGCTGGTTTAGTAGGTCTATGTGTGACTGGAGGTGTGGTGCAAGTATTAACCTTCTCCTCTTGACTGTCTGTTTCAGTCTTGGGTGGAGACAGCTTAGCCTTCAGTTTGGCTGTATAATTGCATCTCTCGCATATGTTAGTGTTTTGTGGTAGGAGGAGAGGGTTGTCTGTGTAGATGAGGCAGTTGTAACATTGCCTCAGGATACCCAGATTCACCAGCTGGACTGGAGAGTACATCTGAAATTGCCCTTTGGTCATGCCTGAATAGTAGGGTGAGATGCTTAGTCGCTTGGTTGGTGAGGGCTGAATAAAGAGCCTTGACCTGCTGGGCAATCAAGTGTCAGGGTATATTAGTGATTGCTATTAGGTCTGAGCAAGTGCTGGGCTGTAGGATGCTTTCTGAGTGCTTAGGTTGAGAGTTAGACTAGTTTCAAAGGAAAACTTAAGAGGAGACTTAGTGGAGCCGGGAATAATTTAACCATAGCTAACTGGTACTACCTGGCACACAAAACTGTGCAAACGCAGTTTTTATAGCAGGTAAATGAAAGAGATAGAAATTAGCCCAAAATGGCCAATAAACTACTAACTTCTGGGCTGGAACCACTCCTCTAGTGACAGATAGGCTGATCAAAGCTCCCCTCTCTCACAGGTGAACAGAGAATCTTCCCTCTATCCAAGTAAAGTATGGGCAACTCAGAAACTTGTAACACAGCCCTGAATTCAGCACTAGCCTGAAAACTGGACTATACTAGCTTAGAAAAGCGGGAAACAAGGAATTTTTTTGTTTTTTTGCTTTTTTAAAAGATAAGGCAAAAACAGTAAATAATACACTTAAAACAGCTTTAAATGACTACAAACGATCAGACAAGGCTATCACACTTTAGTGTGTAGCCTAGAACAGTTAAACAAATTATTTAAACAAAAAAGGACTTTTTAAAAGTGCAGGCAGTCAAATAAGTACAATATGTGAAAACAAAACAAGCTTTGGAATCACAATACACACTGGAAAATCAGAGTTTAGGCAGAAAACAGTTAAGTACAGCAAGAAGGGTCTGTGCATCTAATAAGAATGCTAGTTCTGCTTCTAAAAAGTAAATTCTCTTTTTTCTGTGGTGAATCTTTTTTTCTGTGGAGTAGAGCAGTTTTAGTATTTTGTGCAGTTGTCACTAATTCACAGCACTACCATTATTTATGGACTGGATCTGATTTGCATGCATACGGTTTACATGTGGTATTCCTAGCATTAAGTAGCATATCAGTTCTGTATCATAGGTGTGTTACTTTCTCTGAAGATGCTTTCCCTACAGTTTGCAATGGAATGGCACTTTTCACCTGTTTCGCTGCCAGCCTTCTCCATTTTTTCTTGTTTAAACATATCAATCATTAGAAATCCAACTTGTTCTTAGGACTGACACATACTGTTGACTTCTACCTTTCCATAATTATATTTTCATAACAATTTATATTTCATTTTTTAACCCACTTTCCCATTTAATTATTTTTTGGAATGTCTTCACTATAATCGTCCTTATTTAATAATGTTTGGGCAAGCAACTTGTGATCCTACACTCTTTAGGTGACCCTAACTCTATTAATGAGGAGAAGTGCTTGACCAAATTGCATTCTGCTGTCATTTTTGATATAATTATCGAACACTGTTGTCCAGATAATAGCATTAGTTCCATTCATCATAAATCCAAATTATAGCAGTTGCTCACTAATAGTTCTTCTAGTTGCATTCTCCATTTTCTGGGTAACCATTTGAAATATTGGGACACACTTCAGGGAGTCCTGAAATGCAGAGACTGAATGGCTGAAAGATTGAGCTTGTATATACCAAGTCAGAGATGCAGTTGCTCAGAATATTCCCTTTTCTCTGAGGTATGGCAGTCTTGGAGTTGATATATATATAGACACACACACACACACATACATATATATATATACACAAAAGTGTAAATTGTAGGGAGGGGGAAAAAGGGAGTGCAGACTATTTACAGTATTTACAATATATACAAAAGGCAGCAGAAAGAAATAAGTAGAATCATGGAACAAAGTGTAGGAAGAAGGAGTAGTACGGATATGCAATTAGTGTTGAGAGTAGAAGGCTAGGTGGGGAAAGTGCAGTTGCACTTCCTATTAGAGAATAAGTGGGAATGGAGTAGGGTTTTGAAGTTGTTAGGGTTTTCAGTCATTCGTAAAGATGGAGGTAGAGAATTCCATTTTTTGGCTAAGGAAAAGGATAGGAGGAGTTGGCCGGCTGGTCGTTTTGGTGTGTGGACACTGAGTAGGTTTAGGTGAGCAGATCTAAGTGGCCTGTTAGGGGTGTAAAGTTGTAGGATGTTGGATAGTGCAGGACATTTGGAGGGGTTAAATAATAGCCTATGGGCAGTGTTAAGTTGTAGGTGGTCTAGAAGGTTGGGGAGTTCTAGCCAGTTTAGTGATTAGAGGGCAGAGCAATGGTGGGAGGTGTGTTTGGCTTTGATGGCGAATTTAGAAATTTTATTATAACAAATTTCCATTTTTGAGGAAAGGGAGGCAGATAAATTAGTTAATAGTGGGGCGCCATACAGTAGTGAGGGAAGAAGATAGGTAGTGGCGAGTGTTTGTCTAGAAGAAGGAGAGAGATAGTGAATGTTTCTATATAGCAGGCCAAGTTTTTGATGTGTCTTCTTGATATTGAGTTGAATATGGGTGTCAAATTTTAGGTTTTCATCAATAGTGACCCCAAGTAGTTTGGCATAGGGAACAATTTCTATAGTTGAATTACTACGGCTTCTATTTTGGAATGAGTTTTTGTCGAGAGGGGAGGATTTTGAGGGGGGGAAGAGAAGTATTTTGGATTTGTTAGCATTTAGAGAAAGGTGGTTTTGAAGCATCCACTTCTCAGTGGTGGAGAAAGCTGTTTGTGTGTATGATAGAAGTTCTGGGAGGTTGGTGGCACAACAGATTAAAGTGGAGTCGTCGGCGTATTGTACAATTTTAGTATTAGGAATGGCAGAGTGAAAATCATTGATAAAGATGTTGAATAGCATAGAGCCAAGAACGAAACCTTGGGGAACACCAGTGGGGGTTGGAAGGACGTTAGAGGTACCTTTCCTCATTTTACAGCTTGAGATCTATTGGATAGGTAACTAGAGAACCAAGACAGTGTATTGTGAGAGAGGTTGAGGTTAGCAAGGTGGCTAAGGAGATGAGTATGGGAGATAGTGTCGAAAGCCTTTGAGAGGTCTAGTAGAACTGTTGAAACTATTTTACCAGTATCACGGGCACGGTTGACTGTATCTAGGAATGAGAGTAGAGCAGTTATAGTGCTATGGCCAGGGCGGAAACCATGTTGGGTGTGGGAGATGAGTTGGTTATTGATAAGGAAGGGCATTAACTGAATGTGAATGTATTTTTCCAGGATTTTTGATATTGGGGAGAGGATGGCTATGGGGCGAAAGTTTGAGGTATTATTGTTTTTACCGACTTTGTGGAGAGGATGTATAAAGGCAGAGCACCACAGCTTGGAGACATAAGATTCCATTATGGATCTGTTGATTAGGATACTAATGGGAAGGGCGATTCCATCTGCCGCAATTTGTAAGAATTTGGATGAAATATTATCTGGAGCATTAGAGCAAGGTTTCAGTTTGCTGTGAAGTTTTTTTATATATGAGGTGGAGACTGGTTTAAGTTCGAAGGTGGTGGGAGGGTTGGGTTTAGAGGTTGGTTTAAGTTCAAAGATGGTGGGAGGGTTGGGTTTAGAGGCAGGGGTAGAGTGACTGAGCTGTGTGGATGGGTTAATTTGAAATGTCTTATTTAGTTCAGCTATACAGTTAATAAAGAAGGAGTTGAAAAGAGTGGCAATTTCTGGATCAGACTTGGTAGTGTCAGGGCAAGGATTATTTTTAGTGCCTGGGTTGAGGAGTGAATTAATGGACTTCCAGAATAATTTAGGGTTTTTGGAGTGGTTGGCTTGGAGTTTCATATAGTAGGATTGTTTGTCTTTGGATATTTGTTTTTTTGTGAGGTTGCGGAGCTGCTTGTATTGAATAAGGGTCTCTGGATGTTTATTTTGCTGAGAACGTTTCCAGCATTTGTCTCGTTGTTGCATGAGTTTTTTGGTTTCCCTAGTTAGCCATGGGGCAGATTTGGATTTGATTCTTATAGTTCGGGGTGGAGCTTGGGAATTAAGTACATTTAGGAAAGTAGAGTTAAAGGATTCGACGGCTCTGTCAAGAGGAAGAGTTTTTAGATTGTTCCAGTTAGTTTGTTTGAGGGTATTGGAGAAAGTGAGGGCGTTGAAGTTAGTTTATGTGTATGCAGGTATTGGTGCTGGAGATGGGGAGACTGAGTAGCTCGGTGGATGAAGGCAGGTAGGTGGTCACTAAAGGAATCGGGAAGGATGCCCGAGTCTAAGATGTTGTTAGGGTGGGTAGCTAGGATCCAGTCCAGTGTAGATCCTGGAGGGTTGATTTTGTTGGGTCTAGTGATAGAGTTAGTTAATTGAGTAAAGTTGAATAGATTGACAGATATGGCTGGGTTTAGGTTATTAATTTTGTTCCAATCTATGTTCACATCTCCTAAAATGTAGGTTTCTATTTTAATGTTAGTTGAGGCCCATTCGAGGATTTCTTCAAGGGTGGTAGTATTGTTACCTGGGGGAATATAAAGGGATATGAAGCAGATACTTTTGTGAGTATTCATTTGTAGTAAACCTATTACTAGTTCAGTATTGTAGAACTGGGGAATGGGGTGGAATAATGGGGAGTAGATTAGAGAATATCAAGGCTACTCCTGCACCTTTTCTGTTTAGGCGGTCAGATCTAAGGGCTTGAAAGCCAGGGGGTAGGATTTCTGAGTCAGAGATGGTAGGTTTTAGCCAAGTCTCAGAGATGGCGACAATGTCAGGAAGGTTGTGGTGAAGCCAGGCATGGAAAAGGGTGGTTTTATTTCTTAGGCTTTGGGCATTGAGAGTGATTATTTTTAGGCTTTTAAGGTTAGTGGTATTGTTACTTTGTGGCAGAGTGAGGTTATTAGTGGTGCTAGGTCCGGGGTTTGGATGGATATCACCAGATAGGATTAGGTGGATGAAGATGGGAGATAGTAGGAAATGTAGTTTGCTTTTTGACTGTTGAGGACAATAGATTAGAGCTTTCTGGAAGTTCAAGTTGGTGGAGGTGGGTAAGATCTTTGGATTAAAGTAGTGAAGTACATTGGTCTGTAGTAGTGAGGGAGATATGTTATGGTAGTGAGTTGTGGTAGGGGTGAAAAGTGGAATGGGAGTTGAGAGGTGGGAGAGAAAATAGGGGGGAAGATGAGAGGAATAATATGAGGTAGTATGGTGCAATGGGATTAGAATTAAGAGGGTGATGAAAGGGAATTGTAGAGTTAGAAGGAATGGAGAATGCATAATGTAAAGGATTAAGATTGTAAGATAGAGAAGTATGGGATGTATAGTATAGGTAGGGTAAAGACAGATAGAAATCAATGGGTGTAGGTTTTAGTAAAGTGTGAGTGGGGAGTGGCTTTTAATTGATGGGAGGATAAGAGGAGTTATGTGTGGGGTGTGGTCTTTAAGTGATGGGAGGTAAAGAGAAGGGTGAGAAGGCCAGTAATTGGTCTGTTAGAAAATGGGAGGAGTTTAATGCAAAGATAAAAGTGTGAGTAGTGGGGGTGGGTGGGAATTGGGGGTAGGGTAGGGGAGCGGAGTGAGCCCGCAGGGCGAACGGAGCAGGTAGAGACAAGTGAGTGGAACAGTTCAGGATGAACAATCAGTGGATTGCTAATAGCTCAGGGTAAGTGAAAGAGCAGATGACTAGAGAATAACAAATGTAAAGTGGTAATGTTTAGAGGAGAAAAGTGGTATTAACTGAAGCGCAGAAGGCATGTGAAGGAAAGATAGGAGCTGGGTATAAGTTGCAGGGAGTAAAGATGTAATTTATAGGATGGCGGTATGGACTAATGGTTGGGACTAAATGAGATCGCCACCTAGTGGACAGGCAGGAGTAAATATCTGAGAAAGGCTGGTCAAGGACTAGATACTAACTATGAGTCAGCTAATGGAGGCAACAATAGAGGGACTAAGGGTCTATAATCTAGCTATTGGATACAGAGGAGGGTATGGCTGCTGACATTCCTGGCTAGAAGCTAACAATTACAATCTACAAGACATATAAATTATTAAATGTCAGCTTTTCTGCCAGTATCAGGAGAACACATACTTTTCTTCCTTTCTTGGAATAGCACAGAGATAAGACAGCAGGTGATGTGGAAGGGTCCTTATATTCCAGATAGTCAATTTCTCAACCTCAAGTGGAAGGGAGGCAAGCTGGTGAGCTGGGAATAATTAGGGAACAAGACTAAAATAGTGGAGAGGAAAAGAAAATAAATGTCCTTATTAAGTTAGTACAGCCAGTATTACTAAGCATATATTCGAAATATAGTAATTAATAAATTCATCCAACATAGCTAGAAATGCAGTATTAATAAGTTCATACAACAAAGCTAGAAATACAGAATTAATAAATTAATCCAGCATACAGCATTAATAAATTCTTCAAACATAGCTAGAAATATTTCAGGAAGAAGTAGAATCAAAGCAGCATTGGTACAGCCAGTCAGCAAAGCAAGAAGCCAGGGGAACAGTTCAGTTCCATGCAAGGTAGACCTGTATATTGCTTTGGTATATTTTACAATTCAATACACTGCTTAGGATCTCTCAAGGTAAAAAACAGACTCAGGAACACTGTGCTTTAGGGTATATAAATAGAAATAATAAAATAGAAATCATAGTGTAAATACAAACATTGCAGATGCCCTAATGAATAGTACAAGAGATATGTTCAACCCTTTAAAATAATGGCTATGCTCTATATGCTATATATATATATATATATATATATATATATATATATATATATATATATATATATATCAGTTTGTGAGGTGTGGGAGGTGCAGGGGTGGATCCCCCTGTAAAAAAAAGCTTTAAGGAAAAGATTAATTTTAGACGTTCGCTCTTCTTTGGGTTTTCAGTGTTTTTTTTTCTTTTTTTGGGGGGGGGGATCGCCATTTGAGTGCCAACATTTCAACAGGTAGCTATTTTATGTACTATTTACCACTTTGTAGCATTCCAAACAGTTTGTTCAATGCTGAGTAAGTAAATGAGGAATTGTGGAAGCCTATGCGGGATTCTACTGAGTCCAGTGGTAATGTGCAGTGTAAGGAGTGCTTAACCTTTATGTCAGTAGTGGTACGCAGAGTGTAGTTTGCTCATGTAGCACCCAGTGCCTGCCCTCAGTCTGGTGCCTTGCCCCCTCTGATCTTCAATTGAAGAGCAACAAAAAGGGACTTTAAAATGTTAACAGTCCAGTTGTTTCCTTTGTAACAAATGGGTTGGTACAGCAGCTCACCGTACAAGAAGCCATGAAGCCCTAAAGTGTATTTCTGAACTGGCATCCAGAAAAGGTTGGTGCAGAAAAGAATGCAGGAGCTTCTCAATCATGGCCCCTTGCACCAGGAGCAACTGGCCCCTTCACCTTGCTATGTTTCTGTGGGTACTGCAGGTATCACATGGTTAACTGGTCTGTAGTAGCAGTACCAATATACATATGGAACTGGACCACACTCAGTACAGTGTTAGTTCAGGTGCGTGCAGTACTGTAAGTACCAATATACATTTGTGAACTGGACTGCTCCCAGTACAATGTTAGTTCAGGGCACATGCAGTACTGTAAGTACCAATATACATGTGGAACTGGACTGCACCCAGTTCAGTGATAGTTCAGAGCATATGCTGTAATGTAAGTAATAATACCCATGTGGAACTAAACACACCCAGTACAGTGGTAGTTCACAGCACATGCAGTAGTGTACAACTACATCCAGTCCAGTGTTAGTTCAGGGCACATGCAGTAGTGTACGACTGCACCCAGTCCAGTGTTAGTTCAGGGCACATGCAGTAGTGTACGACTGCACCCAGTCCAGTGTTAGTTCAGGGCACATGCAGTAGTGTATGACTGCACCCAGTCCAGTGTTAGTTCAGGGCACATGCAGTAGTGTACGACTGCACCCAGTCCAGTGTTAGTTCAGGGCACATGCAGTAGTGTACGACTGCACCCAGTCCAGTGTTAGTTCAGGGCACATGCAGTAGTGTACGACTGCACCCAGTCCAGTGTTAGTTCAGGGCACATGCAGTAGTGTACGACTGTACCCAGTCCAGTGTTAGTTCAGGGCACATGCAGTAGTGTACGACTGTACCCAGTCCAGTGTTAGTTCAGGGCACATGCAGTAGTGTATGACTGCACCCAGTCCAGTGTTAGTTCAGGGCACATGCAGTAGTGTATGACTGCACCCAGTCCAGTGTAAGTTCAGGGCACATGCAGTAGTGTATGACTGCGCCCTGTCCAGTGTTAGTTCAGGGCACATGCAGTAGTGTAAGACTGCACCTTGTTCAGTGTTAGTTCAGGGCACATGCAGTAATGTAAGACTGCACCCAGTCCAATGTTACATTCAGGGCACATGCAGTAGTGTAAGACTGCAACCAGTCCAATGTTACATTCAGGGCAATTGCAGCAGTGTAAGACAGCACCCAGTATAGTATTAGTTCAGAACACATGCAGTAGTGTTAGACTGCACCCAGTCCAATGTTACATTCAGGGCACATGCAGTAGTGTAAGACTGCACCCACTATGGTGTTAGGTATGGGCACATGCAGTAGTGTAAGACTGCATCCAGTACACTGTTAGTTCAGGGCACATGCATTAGTGTAACATCACATGTAATGGCCTTTAGGCACACAGAGTGACTTAAAACTCAATTTTTTTTCAACAAGCTTTAGCTGTGCTTTTTCAGTGCAGCAATATGGCATGCCAGAGTATTACTGTTGCATCAAATACTGCATGCATAACATTTCTCTATCAGGCATCCGGCAGTACAACATAGTTCTGTGGGAACATTAGACTCAAAAAAGTGATTATATAGTGGGCTTGGTCATTTGACTGTGCCAAAAATAGGTATTGAAGTTCACTTACACTAACTGCTACAGAGTTGCATTAACTGGCACTGGTGTAGTGGGCATCCATTAGATCTGTACCACTGGTGTTGCCCTGGGCAGACTTAGGCATTCTCCATCCCTGTTATAATGTCATACTGAGGAGGTGAGCTGTGTTTAATATTCAGAGTAGTACTGTAGGATGGAGGGGCACCTTAAAAATGCTAGTCCAGACTCTTATACAAGCCCTGTATGAACACGTAACTAAATGGCAAATTATGTATTTGCGAAACTGCAAACTCTTAATTTATTTTTTTGTAAATCGTCATGTTAGTGCTGCCAAAAACCAAAGACTGAAATGTCAGTTAACTACTCAGAGCTAAATGATTATGCTATATTTCTAAAATTTCCTGTAGTAGTATTAAACTTCATTACTAATGCATATAATTGCATTTAACACAGTAGCAGAGTTTTTATTTTTTATCAGTTATGTATCTAAGAAAACTCGGGCCTGTAATAATTCACATATAAATATAGCTGTAGGAACAAGTTTGTAATTTAGTAAGGAATAAGTAATGACTAAAAAGGTCATCTGCCTTCTCATCTGTTTACTAATTAAACAAGTAAACAAGATAAATATATCCACAAACAGTAGTGTGCACAATAACTTAAAAACGTTATTAACTCTTCAAGGCCTTCTGTGTGATAACACGCAATTGGATGAACTTGTGGTTTGGTCAGCTGAGGTCACCGTGACTGGGTCATTGCTCTTGCCCTTAGATGCTCTAGCCTTACAGTTAATTATAATATGTCTGGGAGTAGAGTCAGATAAGTCAGAGACATTAGTTTCTTTCTTTCAACAAAGCTTTCTCTAGATCACAGCCTAAGATACAGAAGTGGATAATGGTCAGATGGAGTCCTAGGCAGGGTAATGCCCCCCCCCAAGCCATACCAATATCCCATTACTTGGTTGCCTCTATCCAATTACTATAAAATTCTATTTAACCTTGACAGCGTGCATACTATTTATTTTTTTTATTTTTACAATGATCACAGATACTTGGATTTAATTAAAAACTCTGATTTTAAATTTGGATGCAAAGTCTGAAACTAATGTGCCTTTCATTTAGTGACTGCAATCCACAGCAATTTGCCAGAAAGACACAGATTGTACATGCAGTAGACCAAAATACCTCTCAATTTATTTGGCCAACAGTTCTCACAAAACCAAAACTAATTTTGGGACAAAAGCCCAAAAATGGTGAAAGTTTAAATATTTTTTTTTATTTTATCTATTTGTTTACTGGGTAAACCCAGTGGACAGTAACACTGTCTGGTTAAGTGTTTTATTCAGTGTCACATGGTAGACAAACAGAGGTGCATTTCCTAGACAACAAGAACTATAAAACTCTAATCACTGGCATTACTGACTGCAATATTTAAGTGAATGAAAATGAAATGCTTTACAAGGAATGGCAAAAATATGAACCATAAACAGGAATGCTTCATAAAACTGGGGACTGAATAATACAAAATATGAATCTCTAGAGGCTGGCACAATTGACTGTAATCCTCACTGATATTTCACAAAAGGAAAAGAAGAGATGGCAAAAATATGAGACAAAATCAGAGACATTCTGCAAAATCAGAGACAGACTAGAAACAGACAATTTTAATTCACTGAAAATGTTAACAGACCGTTAGTTTTTTGTATCAGAATGTATTTTCTGAGCAATAACAACCATGAAACGCGTATAACTGTTATTATTGACTGACGGTAAACCTCAGTGATTTACCAAAAGAAAATCAAATGTTTTATGAGGGACGTCAAAAATATGAGACAAATACAGGGAAGTTCTACAAAACCAGTGGCTAGTGTGAGACACACAGACACATACTTACACACACACACACACACACACACACACACAGACACACACACACACACACACAACATTATGCACTGCACAATTAATTACTTTATCAGATACATAGTTTACATATGACTTCCATAATTATCCACTGCCAGTAAACAATTTCATTTTATAGAACTGCATTATGTAGTTTGTGCACAATGATCCCTGATTTTAGCAACAGTTATACAACTGATAAGAACAGCCTGAATCATTGAAAATGAATAAATATCTGTAAGTATGTCGAGGCATCAGAATGTAGTATAATAAATTAGTAACAGGGCATTCTGGGTAAACAGACTTCCAAGGGATGAAGAGGAATTCCATTCCCCTGACAATATATGTTTTTTTAAATAATGTTTAAGTCAATTTTAAATGGCATTATTGTCCCAAATCTCAGTGATCTATGCAGTATGGCATGCCAACATACTGTTACAGCACAAAACATTTTATCTCATCATAATGCAAGCACAGTGCTTGTCCTCACATCACAAAGGGATAAGCCTACAATCTAAGAACAATTGTATATGCATTTCTTAGCAACCATCTTCATACAGCCTGATTGTGAATATACCATTTTGCCATAATAACCTTCTGTATTACCAGTGAGAGGAAGGGATTTATTTGTTCCTAGGATGTGAAGCTCAGTTAAACAGATACATGGTCAGTGGTAATACTTCACAGAGAGCTATATAGTGTACACTCAAGCACAAACCTTTAACAATATCAAGATAAACAAGAGAATATTAGCATGTGATGCAAAGCTGAAATTATCAACCTACTTGAGCATGCAAAATGTTGTTGACATGTGTGACTCTGTGGCATTTAATTATGTACACAGAGCAAGTTAATGCAAATCTGAGATTTAAATGCTTGAAAAATACCATGCTTTGTACAGGATAGCTTTTTTAGGCATTGTAGATGATATTCAGGGATCTACCTGCCAAAAATGTCTTGTTAGTTGCATAAAACAATATGGAAAACCTTAACTGGTTTATGTGAAGGACATTATTTTATTGAACTGGCAAAATGCTGTTTTGTCAGAAGATGGTCAGGAACTAAGGAACCCAGAGCAGTGGTGGTTAAGTGCTCTGAAATATAATCATGGTGGAGCAGGCCTGAATGTAATACCTACTATTTGTATAATGTGTGATCATAGATGATTCACTTAGTCTCTATGCGCCTCAGGGATGTACTTAGAAATATGCTTTAGCTGGTGCCAAAAAGAGAAATATAATTAGAGTCATTTATGTTTAATTCATAGACCTTATTCTGTGATGCTAGCTTGTACAATGTTATCTGATAATCTGCCCTGCTGCTTAGGGCCCTCTGATAAAGATGTGAAACAGCAATTCAAGAGGAATCATTTTCCTCTTATATTCACTAAAGTATGTTTCATATATGTGTGCATAAATGTATTATTTTAATCTGTCAGTGAATGAAAATTTAATTATTAAAAAGACAGTTTCTTAATTTCTTCCCCTAACCATATTTATTAATTGTTCTATAATTCGTGCTTTCAGAATGTCTGTCGCTGAACATCTAAAAAACACATTTGTTTAGTTTGTAATATATTGGTGTTGCATCACTTTACAATACAACAAAAGACGGCAAGCATCTTCATTACAAGTGAGGCAACTTTACTGATCTCTGTAGAAACAACTGTGCATCTTCTGTTAGAAAGATGTGCATAAAAGAGCACCTCTACTTTGTAGGGTTACTGTTTTGTATCAGATATGAATTATACATTAATTTTCTGCTCTTTCATATATACGTTGATGTATTCATATACTTTGTTCCTCCCTACAATCACCATAAAATAGTAAGAATATCTATATCTTTCCCAGCATCAGTACCTTCTCTGCATCATGTGGTCAAAGTTTTTTTTTTTTTTTTTTACTATCGTACCTTTCAGTTTACAGTTTGGGTTTATTTCCTTAAGTATTGGCAGATTTACTCTTCTCACATCAAAAATAGAATTCTCAAGAGTTTTCTTCAACATTAGAGTTCATAGGGATTGATTTTCCATCACACAGATTTACTTACAATCTATCTCTAACAGACTTATGCTAATAGTCAGAAAACCATAGCAATGGGCTGCTGATGACAAACTGATTTCTTTGCTCTTTAAAATATTATCCTGATTTGACATAGCCTTCCTTTCAAGAAGCATGCGTCTTTTACTTTCATGGCTACAACCACCACCTGCAGAGAGCCATAAGCCTAGGGAAACAAAGTTTGCAATGGCCCTCACTTCTTACCCATTTATTTTCAAAGAATTGATAGGACAACATAACATTATTTTAGTTTCTTTGATGTAGCGTTTGTGCTTCCTACTTTAACTTTTATCAAAAGGCTCTCCATCTCCTCCTCCTTTTCAGCCATCTGAGTGGTAGCATATGTATATCTAAGCTTCTTAAGATTCCTCCTAACAATTGCTGATTCCAGCACCTCATTCATCTCACCCAGCATTATCCATGATATATTCAACATATAAATTAAATAAGACTGTGACAATAAAGATTTTGCTGCACTCTTTTCCCAGTCTTGCACCAGTCAGTTATTCCACTTGTTGTTCTAATTGTTGCTTGTTGTTCTGCAAATAATATCCCCAGGTAAATAAAGTGACCCGTTATCCATATTTCTCTAAGAACATGCCACAGTTTGTTAGCGTTCAC